>NC_135336.1:41543135-41846165 GCF_023851605.1 Tamandua tetradactyla
GTGATCATTAGCATTATACTTCAGACTTTAATTTAACAAGTGAAAATGAATTACATTTGGATACGATTAACGAACAAAGAAACAAGGGGATAGAGAGCAACCATTCAGAAAATTAAGAGCAGTGGGCTCATTCTACTTATTGCCATTTTGATTTCTCTTTCCCTCCTGTATCATTTGGAAATTTGGTTGAAAATTAACCTTTTAGCCTAATCGAAGAAATTAAATTAAATGCAGATGTTTCTAAGGTGACTTTATACTTTTCCTTAAACTCAGATCTCAAGAGTGAGTGTTGTAATTTGCTTTTGGCCACAAGTCGTTCCTCTAATGTAGTATAACAGTTCACTTTTATTTTCCAGTGCTGAGTAATATATATCTACTATCATCTAAATGAGAATGTGTTGACATAAATTGGAAGTTTAGTCAGTGTCAGATTCAGCTAATTACAGGAATTTTACACTTGAGTTAGTTTGAGTTGCACAGAAGTGCAGATGAATCTAAGAAAATGCTGCAGAATCATGTATAACCATAATGATTTTGTGAAATTTTTATGGTAGCTCATCAGGCTCTAAAGATATTAAGTGCTGACCACTCCCCCCCCCCATTTAAAAATAAATCTTCTTACAGGAAAAACTGCTTATAAAAAGAAGACATTTTGTTTTTCCAATAGAAATGAATTTGTTGGGATATAGAATATATTTTGTCATTTTCTGTTTGTGCTATTTCCACATTTTGTCATTTATTCTGTATTCAACTTATTTAAGAAGTTATGTGTTTCTTTTGTAAAAGTTTTAGAAGGAGTGAATGTATCTATTGACCTTATTGAGAGATGCATAGTAAATAGTCTGGCACCAAAAATGTTTTTGCTTGTTTGTGAATCTTGAAACACATGAACATCAATAAAAATGGGGAAAAGAACTGTAACTTTCTATGTTAAAGGTCTGTTGAAACGCTTATGATTACATATGCATCACAAATTAGATGGATATTTCATTTTATTTTTCTCTATGTTTTGGGACCCAAAGCAATTGCTCCCCCACCCCTCAGAAAAAAGGCAGTTAGAGCTTCAGGGTAGAAATATTTTATGTGTGTATCTATTAAGTTCTGGTGATTCAGAATAAGCAGAAATGTAAAGCAACAAGTTTAAAACTGAAAAGGTCTTTAGTGTTTTGTGCTTCATTTGCACATAATTAATGTTGTAAACTTATGAAATGTTCTGAAGGATTGCAGGTGATAGTATTATTTGAAAGTATGAATCATATTTTAAATCATGTCAGCACCCAAGAACTTAACCATGGAAATTAAAATAGAGGAGGCATCTGTATTTCCCTCCCTTCCAATCATTTTTTCATACTACCAACAATTTTTTTCCATATAGATTTGATAATGTCCCTGCCCTGTTTAATCCATTTGGCTTCCCATTCTCTGTAATAGTAGTTTTTATACAGAGGAGCACATTAGAATCATGCAGGGAACTTCTAAAATATATACATATCTTGAAACTCATTATCAGAGAATTTGATTTAGGTAGAAGTGGCAAGTGCCCCTTGATTCAGATGTCTCTTTATGACATGTCCCAACCAAACTTTTTCCTTGTTACCTTCTACTCTGCTCCAGGCATGCCAAATATATATATTTTATACTTAATTCTGTTTCATTCCTCTGTACTATATGTGACCTTTCTACTGCCTGAAATGCCTTCTTCACCTCCCTCTCTCCCCTTCTACTTCAAGTCTGTAAGGTGCCAAACATTTATCTTCCTAGAATCTCTTCTGAGGGAAAATCTTTCCGTATTCCTCATTTCATCTTTTGTGTTTGGCATTTATATTGGAATTTGACTTTTTTTAGATGTCTGACTCTTCCATTTAACTATTAGTTCGGTGGGATCATGCAGTTTAATGTGTTCAGGTTTATATTAAGTGAATGCATGGATGAATAATAACATGATAGTCTGTTAGAAATTTAAATATACGATGTTATAGATATTGTCTTTAGGGTGTTACTGAGTTGTGATATTGGTGACTACCAAGACTGAGGTTGATACTGTGCATCATTTTACTTGTCTTAATATATATCCCCATTAAAACTTATTTGCAAATTATATTTAATTTTTCTCTTCACTTTTTCTCTTGTTTCTGTAGACGAAATCTCACAAAACTGTCCCTCATCTTCAGTCACATGCTGGCAGAAATCAAAGCAATCTTTCCTAATGGTCAGTTCCAGGGAGATAATTTTCGTATTACAAAAGCAGATGCTGCTGAATTCTGGAGAAAGTTTTTTGGAGACAAGTAAGTGAAAATCACGTTTTTATTTTGAATACATCTTTGAAAGATGACCTAATCCTACCTCCAGTTTCATATAGTGTAGATTTTACTTGAGTATTTTTAGAATATAATTTAATGTTCTGGGTGAGTGTTTTGATCGGTAATTTTTCTGTTTGGGCACCAAATGTGTGCCTTTCCATTTTATAACCGGGTGGTTTTATTGTATTACAAGGCAAATATCAGTTTATGTGGTATGTGTTTATTTTACAGACATTGATTGAATTAAATAGTGTGTTCTAAGAAGAGTTTATAAGGCAGAGTCTGTTCAGGAGAAGCTTGTAGCTTATTTTAATTTAGTACATACGTAAGACACGTATATAAAATAAAAGGCAGAGAGAGTTGATACTTTAAAATAACGCATATAAATTGCTATGAAAATTCAGAGAGGGGAGCAATTGCTCCAGGATTATAGAACCAGAGGGTCCATCCCAGAGATGGTAATGTGTAAACCTTTGGTTAAGATCTGAAATTGAGGCAGGAGAAGGCCCTAGCATCCTGATTTAGGCCTTCTTTGTGTTACTGCCCAGAAAGCATGCATGTGTGAACAAGATATAAAAATGAGGATGGTGCTATAGCAAAGTTTGATTATACAAACAGATTATGATTTTTTTTTTTTTTTTTTTTTGCTTGGGGGGCTATTTCCTATCCAGATGCAAATTCATGTGATCTTGGTAAATAATAGGAATTGAATGTCTGTACTCAGAATAAATGAAACTTGCAAAATATTGTCAGAAATCTCTCAAGTTGACCAAGAACTAAATATCAGGAGGCAAATGCTTTCCTCAGTAACCTTTTAAGGATCCCTTTTGGTCTGAGAGCACCCTCAGAATGTCTCTCAATATAGATGGAAGCCTGCCTGAGAATTAAGGAAGAGGGAGTGCTTATGCATAGATTATTGTTTTAATCCTGCATTTAAAGGTCTATCTTTATTTCTTAACTGATATGGCCATATAAAATGCTTGAATATAGTTCTGATGATTTTAGTGCTGTGGCAGCTGGTGAATTAACTGTAAAATTGCTCTTCTTTTTCTTAAATGAAGTATTATGTTTATCTATAGCTACCACCACGATTAGAATATGCTTACATAGCTTACATTGATTGGGCAGTGCATGTTTTATTAGCTATGTAATTTTTTGGCTTAGAAAATATTAATGCCTATTTCCCATTTGTTATACTAAAATGTATTCAGAATTATATGTAACCATTAAAGAAGAAAGTATCATTATTGCCATTAGCATGCACTTTCTGGATTCTGAATATCCAGCTCTTTGTAATGTTCCTATATCCATCCAGAAATGAGAAATTAAAAAAAAAAAGATTTCATTTCCATGTGAATTAGAGTAACAACCAAGAGTCTACTAATTAAATATGTGTAAATAATAGAAAGCAGAAACTCCTTAAGTTTTGTGAGTAAGAACCATGAGGATTTCCTATTACTGCAGTTCATATATTCATACTTGTGAAGCTGGTGCAACCAGTTAGCTGGTAACCTTCAAAATAAACTTTATCATAAATTTAAAAAAATCTGTAGGTCAAATTGTCTGTGGTATTTCTGTTTAAAAACTGAAATTTCTGGTGATTTAAAAAAATTCTGTTTTTTTTTTGTCATAAGGTCAGTGAATGATAAGGTCAGTGAAAGATGGAAAGATTTTTCACATGTTTATTGAGAGGAGTTTGTTTTGCTGGCACCTCAAACCACAGAAAATTGTGCTTTTGAGACATATTTATTTCCCCTTATTTATAACCACAGTCATCAAGAGGCTGAAATTTCTGTTCAGTGGTTACGTGACTGAAATCACTACTAAATTAAACAGGCATTCTTGAAATACCGGTTAAATACTCTCTCTAACTCCAAGCTTTTACTTTGTGTACTGTTTTCCGATTTACTTGAAAAAGCTGCATAATTTGTCTTTAACCCCTTCTAGAATGTGGAAATATTTCCTCTGTCATCAAATTTAATGATTCCTTTGTTCGATCATTGGAGAAATCATCTTTATATTCTCCATGGGTTTTTACCTAGTGGTTTCATGGTATTTTATTGGATGAATGGACAAATGATATGAATGCTGTCATCTTTCAAAGGAATGGATTCTTTATTTTAGTGATGCTTTAATAGACTTTGTATTTTCTCATAAGTTCTCATATTGAAATATTCCCATCATTTATTTCATGCACAATGAGATTCTGTGAAAATGCTTCCATTTGACCTAGCTAGTGCCTTTAAAATTGAAGGAAACATTGTTTCCAAAAACAGAACCGTTGAGAGTTTGGCCCTGAAAAGCAGCCAAACAAACTTGGTTTTTAGAAAGCAGCTCTTACTTTAAGAATTATTATTATGACTTTCTTTACAAAAGGAACAGAATCAGTAAGAGCAAAACATTAATATTGAGTTAAATTTGGGACCAAGCTATGGTAAAAGAACTTTGAAAAACTTCTGAGGTGAAATTTAGGAATCAGACCTCATAAAAAGAGGTAGCAGATGTAAAGTGTCCTGTGCCTGTTGCCCCAATTTAGTGGTTCCCAGCGATCCTGAATTTAGGGCCCAGCCCATCTCTCTGCCCAGGGCCCAAGCCTCGTGGCCCAGAGGCCCTAACTGTCCTCAGGGCGGAAAGGACAAGTTCTTTTCCTTTTAACTCAAGTTCTTTTCACTTCTCCGCTGGATTGCTGCAGCAGCTCTCTGACTGGTCTCCTAGCTTCAGTATTACCCTAGCTAGTTCTTTATCTTAGCAAGGCCAGTGAGCTTTCTTTAAAAAAGCAGAGCTAATCATGCCAGTCTTTTGCCTGAAGTGCTTCCATGAATTTTATTGATTCTAAGTTAAAGTCTGAAATCCCATTAAGACTGCAAGCTTTAGGAACTTTTTTTTCTAGCTTCATTTCTTTGTACTCAGCTCATCCTCAAAGAAACAAATTACTCAACACTCTACCCATATTCCCTACTGTAGTTCTTTTTTTCACACCCCAGTGTTTTCGTTTCCCTAAATTGCAACCATTCTTGGGAAGCCAGTGACCCATGCTCTACCTAATGTTGCTACATTGGAAGTTTTCCTTGACTACCCTCTTTGTAAATATTTCTACTGTGTGCTGCCGGTTGCCCATGCTTAAGTCTGTCATATGGGAGCACTATGACTGCTGATGTGTTTGCATTTCCAATAGATTAGAAAGTTCCCTTGAAGGCAGAGTCTATGTCCTGTATTTGTTTCTTAGAGCCTGGCGCATTTCTTGGATTGTGTGGACACTAGCAAACACAACAGACTACGTGAGTAGGTGGATGGATGAGTGAATGGATGGATGGTATCTAGTAACTGCTCAAAATTTGCAGTGATTTTTTTTTTCTTTACATACAAATTGATTTTTTTTTAAACATGTCAGCTCTTCTTTTCCTAATTCCTGGAATCCCTCTCTTTCCCTTTCTTTCTTTTCTATCTTCCCAGAATTTTGACTCCCTTTTCAAGCTCAGTTCATACATACCCTTCTCTGGGCTGTTCTCACTAATACATACCACTACATGCATTCAGTTTTGATTATTCTATTTTTTGTGTTCCTTTGGTATTTTTGTCAGTCACATTTGTATTATCAAATATATTTTATTATGTGGGTCTTTCCTGCTTGATTGCGATGTTCCTTAATGCCTTTTTGTCCAAAAATTAGTAAAAACAAGCATGTATTATAATTTTTACATGTCAAACTCTCTTCTCAATGTGTTCATATACCCTAGCTCCATTTTCAGTATAATCTGTAAATATTTTTATTTATGTGGTTATTGAATGAATCCTTTAGGTACTGTATAACAGAACGTGATTGTTGGTTGAGTGTATTACTGCATGGGCATATTTTTCTTGTGGTTAAGCCTTTACTTATATTCTTTTCTTCAGTCATGTTGGATTACAGTCATGTTAGATTACAGCAACAATTACAGGTCTCCATGCCTTTGCTCAAATTGTTCCTTCCATTGGAAGATTTTTGTAATCTTTGGTTAGAAATCCTTACCTAGCCTTCAAAGTTCATCTCCCTCATCATCTTTTCCCTTATTATTGCATCTAGATCTCTTCTTAAATTCCTTTAAGCATATCCTGTGTCTTTATTATTTATGTTGTTTTCATAAAATTTGTCTACTGATCTCATTTGCCATTTGACTCCAAGCTTCTTGACACAAGACTTGGCTTGTAGTTCCTAAAGTAACTCAGCACAGTGTTTCATATATAGACTTTCAGAAACTGTTGTTAATTTTTATTCAAATGAGTTTTATGAAGTAGAAGAATATATAAGTGTGAGATAGAGCGAGTTTGCTTGCTTCCTTTCTTGATTGGGAGGCAGTATGCCCAGTGGTTAGGTACAGCCTCTGGAACCAAATCGACTCTATTCAGTTCTATCTGCAACACTTAACTAGCTTTGTGACTTTGGACAAGCTATTTAATCAACTTTCTCATCTATAAAAGGTGATAATAATAATAATACCTGCCATCTAGGGTTGCTGTGAAGGTTAAAGGAGCTAAAGTCTACCTATAAAGCATTAGTGTCTGACCCATAGTAAGTACTGTATTGCAAAATAATTATTTAATTTAAGTCCTTAAATCTTCCTCCAAATCCCATGAATAGTATTAATTATTAATTCTAGAGGAAAGATTAGATTTTGTATGATGGATGTTCCATAGTTCCTAACAATTTGAAAGTTAAACCTTCCTACTCCACCCCCACCTCCAAAAAAAAGTTTTCTAAATTGTCTCCTTAAACAGAAGTAAGGTAGGAGATAAGAAACTGTCCTGCTTACCATGGAAAAAGAATGATCTATTTATATCTCCATTAATTCTGCTACCTTTGATTTCCTGGGAAAGTGATAATGGACTTTCTTTGGTTTCCTGTATTTTCCTTTCACTTTTAATAAGAAAGAAAGGACAATGGTGTCTTTGCCTTTCTAGTGGGTGAGATATATGGTTTTATAACATATTAACTAGATTAGTTTTCCATCTAGCTAAAGAAAAGGAAATTTAGTTATATGTAATAGAAAGAGGGGATGCAAAATAGAAATTAAGGACTTTAGAAGGAAGCTGTGTTAGTAGGAAATATAGGGGAAAAAGACTGAAATAGAACTCCAAAATGGTAGTTAATGATGATTACTGTTTAGCCAACTTCTATTACTGCCTTTTTTTTTTTAAAGAAAATATCTTTTTATCAATAGGGAAAATAAAGTAACATTTATTACGGACTTACTTTGTTCAATTCATTGTGACAATATTCTTAATACAAAAAAATGCCATATTACAGTTTTCTGTCTTTATGCAGCATGTATTCAAGATAAAGAAGAAAGAGTATGCAAAGATGATAAATATTTAAAATCGATTCTGTACGATTAAAATGTGCCTAAGGAAAGTTGCAAATAGTAAGTCAATTATTTACTAAAGTGCTCTTCAGAGCCCTGAGATTGCCTGGAGGAGCTGTAGGTATATGTGCTGTGTTTATGTATATGTTACATATGTTTTTATGGTAAAAGAAGCTTAGCAGTCTATTCAGGAGGAATGATGTGAATGGTAACTGAATTGTGTATGGTGACTTTATAGTTCAAAGAAAGATAGGAAGTAACATCAAGGTGACACAAATAATATTCATATTTCCTTCTTTCTTTTCCTTTTGCTTTTTAGCTTATTTATCCTTCTCCCCTTTACTCAGAACCACTCCAAAAAGTATCATCTACCTCAGTGGAATCATCATAATTTAGGTTCTTGGTCTCATCATTGAGACCAGATTTTTTTAGAAACAAGAGCATGTTTGCAGTATGAACACAAACTAAACTGAGCTTGCAAATTGATCTGTAATCCTGAATAGTAAATTTGCAATGATAAATGCGACTGTCAGTTTGATGAGGATGCTTACGTCACTGTGGATCATTTATATGCAAAGCTACATCATATTTAGAACCTTCCTATGTGAACATGAAATCCAACATGTCATAATCCTTACCTGTGCATGATTCATTAACATTACCTGACTGGTCCCCAAATATTTGAATTTATAATCTCTGAAAGAAATGGTGAAACCAAGGGAACATTTGATAGAAACCATGGAGAAATGGCCTGAGAATTAAGAGGACTTTAAATGATACTGATAAATGAAATATGTACAGAGGAAATTTAAGGACGTGGAAACATCACCAGAAAAGTAAAGAAATAACCTGAAAGAGTGTGATGTTATAGAAGCCAATGGAAGGCAGGAAATAATAAGAGGAAGATAAATCAGATAATGATACTGAAAAGCCAAACTAGATAAATACTTAGCTTCCATTAGATGTAATAACAACAAGGCATTTGTAGCTTTTTTTCTCATTTTAAAATTCTACACATCTCCTTTATTATCAAAGGATTAGTAAGCTCCATATCTTGGCTTTTAAGTGTGCACTGAGTGGACGTGTTATGTTTTTGCTGTCCCTTTGAGTGTATGTGTTGTTTTTTTTCCTGTGCACTGAGACGGTGTGTTGAGTTTTTGATGTACAGTGACTAGGTATGTTGTGGGTTTTTTGTTTGTTTTGCATGGGCAGGCACCTCAAATCAAACTCAGGTCTCCGGCATGGCAGATGAGAATTCTACCACTGAACCACCCCTCACACCGCCTTGTTGTGGTTTTGCTGGCATTAGATTCTGTTGTGTACTGAGTAGTTAGATTATTGTGTCTGGTCCCTTACCAATATTGTTGTCAATTACAGCTAGCCATGCTGAGAGGTAGAGTCTGAGAATTTATTTTCTTATTGTGAAAATCTGTGATGATAAAATTGTGAACTTATCCTCTAAAGTCTAACCCATTTGTATACAAATTTTGGCTACTTATTTTACCTTCCCATCTTGGGATGTAATTAACATTTTTTTTTCTGCTCTGCTAAATGAAGAAATGCATTAATGCCATTTGCTGGGGCCATTAATGTTTCCTGAATAACCTTGAATATTAAGCATGACACTAAAACTTCCAGAAATTGTGTTTCTAAAATAGAATTTTTTTTAACTACATATATTCTCATTCTCAGAAATTCTTATATTTTTAGAAATATAAATTAGTTCATACAAGAACTACTTCAAAGGTATGATTTGTATACAGAGTGTTTAAGTCCAGGGTACAGGGGGAAACTGCTATTGCATGTTATGCGCTATGTTTAAAATGACAACATCAGCACTACCACAGCACTAGCAGAGGTAAAAAATGGAGGGAGGGATAAGAGTTAAGTGGAGGTTTTGATTTCCTATTTGACAAGGCTGTGTTTACTGGTTTTCTTTCTCTTGGAAACAATGAAATTATCTCAAGTTGAGAGTATTGATGAACTGTGGACTTCGGGCACTATACATGATGTCTCCTGAATGCAGGTAGCTGAGGATGTGCTGACTGAGAAGTAGATTGGCGAACGATGGTATATACTTATGAACAAATGTTGTACTACTTTAAAAAGGGACAAAGTCATGAGGCATGCAATGATGTGAATGAACATGTAGGACGTTTGGTGAGGCAAAATAAGCCAGAAACAAAAGAAAAACAATGGTATGATCTCCTTTAGAAAATGCTTACAAGGAAAAGGGGCCTAGATTGTAAGCTTTTATAGCTTTTAGACACATTTGTCTGGAGTGGTAATTATCATTTCCAGATTTCGGAGGTTATTTTATATGTATATAAAAAACCTGGTATTCAGAAATAAGAACAAAGCCATTAGGTTTGGGTTAAAGCAGTAATTCAGAACACAGGGGTAAGGGAGACATTGTCTATATTTTAGAGTCACACATACTCTTTGAAACCAAAGGCAGAAAGATTTATTTGATCTGGAACTGAAATTTTCTGCAGCACATGATCTGACACAACCAATCTGTATAGCTCGTTGAACAACTGAAACACAGCGAGCCCAGAATGAGAAAGAGGTCCTTTAATCTGGTATAACTTAATGTAATGCCTGGATACATGCTAGCATATATTAAGCAGATAATCAAAAAGTATTGGCAAAATCCCTTGAGAGATGGGAGAAAAAATATGAAACTACTAAACTTTACCATCAGGAATCCCCTGATACTGGTTCAGACTTTGAGGAAACCCAAATCAATGGACCATGCCCTTGATCTTGAGGCTTACTCTTGTGAAGCTTATGTAGGTAGCAAAGAAGCTTGGCCTACCTATGGGTATTCCTGGGGGTTAGTTCTGGGGAACCACTTTTGTTGCTCAGATGTGGCCTTACTCTCTCTGGGCCCAACACTGCAAGCAAAGTCATTGCCCTCCCCCCTACATGGGACATGACATCCAGAGGTGAAAGTCTCCCTGTTGGCATGGGAGATAACTCCCAGGGATGAATTTGGCCCTGGCATCAGGGGATCAATGGTTCCATCCTGACAAAAAGGGGAAAAAGAAGTATAAGTAGAGTATCAGTGGCAGAGAGGGTTCAAATATAACAGAGAGGCTACTCTGGCGGTTGCTCTTGTGCAAGCTTCAGTTAGACCTTGCTACCTATCACAACCTGCCAAACCCAACCAGGACCATTCTAGCCAATCCTAAAGAACACCTAGGGCAATATATAAGAACACAAGGGTTCCATGCACTAGGGTAACTTTCCAGTGGCCTACAACCTCCAAATGGGTCCCTGGATCAGATGAGTCCTGAGACCTAGAGGGCCCAGCCTCTGTGGAACATCAGATAGTTCTTCTCCCTACTCCATATTGTTGACAGACCCTTCTAATATGAAAAAGGGTAGAATGACCATGGCCCAAACAGCCCTTAAGAGAGGGATAGAAAGACCAAAGGTGATGGTGGAGTTATATAGAGAAGATAGGATTCAGCAAATGAATATGATTGCAGAATCATTAAATTGGTATCTCTTTTGGTCTCCAGTGTCTTAGAGCAGCCAAAGGTAAAAACCTAAAATTGTGGAATTGTAACCCATGTCAAACTCTGGAATATGTTCTACAACTAATTGTGGTGCTGTGCTTCGAAATTTATTGATTTTTTGTATATATGTTGTTTTTCACAAAACAAGAAAAAAAAGTTGATTTTAATGGGAAAAAATTTGATGCCTTCTATTCTAGTTTACTAGCTGCCAAAATGCAATATACCAGAAATGGAATGGCTTTTTAAAAGGGAAATTTAATAAGCTGCTAGTTTATAGTTCTAAGGCCGAGAAAATGTCCCAGTTAAAACAAGTCTATAGAAATGTCCAATCAAAGGCATCCAGGGAAAGATACCTTGGTTCAGGAAGGCCAATGTAGTTCAGGGTTTCTCTCTCATCTGGAAAGGCAGTTGGGGAACATGACATCATCAGCTAGCTTCCTCTCCTGGCTTCCTGTTTCATGAAGTTCCCTGGGAGGCATTTTCCTTCTTCATCTCCAAAGGTCACTGGCTGGCAGACTCTGCTTCTCATGCTGTCATTCTGCTCTGCTCTCTCTGAATCTCCAGCTTTCTCCAAAATTTATCTTCTTTTATAGAATTCCAGAAACTAATCAAGACCCACCCAAATAGGTAGAGACATGCCTCCAATTTAACAGCCACTCTTGATTAAATCACATTTCCAGGGAGATGATCTGATTACAGTTTCAAACATGCAATGCTGAATATGCTGCCTTTACAAAATGGAATTAGGATTAAAACATGGCTTTTCTAGGATACATACATGCTTTCACATCAGCACATTTTCTAGCCTCATATATTCTAGAGCAGCTAGAAGGAAAAGTCTGAGAGGATTGTGTGGTGGCCCATGACAAACTCTGGGATCTCTCCTGAAACTCCATTTTGAAGAGTGCTTTGAGAACTGTTGCTTTTTTATTTCTTTGCTTTGTCTATATATTATATTATACAATAAAAAAGTTATTAAAGTTAAAAAAGTTATTAAAAAACATAAGCAATTCTTATAATGTCTTTCTTTTTTAGTCCCTAAACAGCTAATCTTATTGAAACATGAGGCAGGACACTTAGGAAATGGTTTCAGTATATTGATCCTTAGCTTGATTGTAGTGTTAAGTATATTTCAAACTAGTTTAAAATGAAATTGTATTTTGCTTAAAATGATGTCTTATATGAAAAATATCCAGAAGAATTATTAATGCCTTACAAAGTATTTAGTAACATAAGTCTGGATTCAAAGAGGCCCTAGCTCTTAATCCTCTGAACGTTTGCTTAATCCTCTGAATGTTTGTACCCTTTTCTGCAAGATGTTTTTACCTTGAACAGTAGAGAGAGAGAGTTTCTCCCTCTGGAGCAAAGAGCATGTTTGCTTACAGACTTGGAAGACAGAGACAGTGTCTCTCTACAGATCAAAGGGCAGCTGTGCTTATTGCTCTTTATAAGAGATGCAGGCTCCCTAAGCTCAGGGATCCTCTCCTGAAACAAAATGCATGGTGTGTGCAGACGCCACCTGCTTTCTTCCTGTGTCCCCCAGGACTCAGGAAAACTATGCAGGGAAATGCTGCTGCTTTGACTAACTGCTCTTGCTGTGAGTAATAAAGTCCTTTTTACTTCTGACCCAGAAACCTCGTGTTTTCTGCTAGCATCCGTGAAACTATGATAATTTTAGCTTAATTGTTAGCTTGAAAGTTGGGTAGAATCTCAGACCCTCTCCAGTTCTCTATACAATCATGTTGTATTGGTGGAGAAATTGTTTATAACTTAATAGCAAAGTAATTCAAGCTTTTTAAAATGACTATGTTGAGAACTATTTTTTGTTAATATACTGCTCACGATTCATTTTTGTTCTTTATTTTGAGTATTGATTTTTTTTTACGCCAACAGGAAAAAAAAGAATGATAATTGCTTTCCCTCAAAAGCTTTGTTTTTGCTCTGTTATTCTGCAGATATCTGTAGCTTCTATTATTAAAATGACTTTTTTTGGGAACGATCTTATTATGTACGGTTGTTTTTATACTACTTCTCTTGCCAGGTGAACAATACCTTAAAGGTGTTGTTGGAAGTTACATATTTCTTTCGTCTTCTCCATCTAGGAGGCTTTACTCATTCCTGTTAACTTAATTGGCCTAAGTAGAAAGGTTTATAAGGATTTTTGTTTTGTTACTGATTTGTTAATTTACTGTTTGTTAAGAGAGGCTGTACTCTTATGCTAAAGGGAAGATCATTTGAAGCCTTATTTAAGCTCTTCTATGGCAGTACTTTCTAATTTGGGGATTTATAATCTCTTAATATAATTTAATCTTACCTCAGCAGATCAAAGCCATCTTGCTATGATCCATGAGCTGTTGTAGCTCATGTATCTTATGAATTTACCAAGTTTTATTTAACTTTCAGAGAAAATACAATGAAGAAGAGTGGTGCTTTAAGAAAAAAAAAAGCAAGTAAGCATTGTTTTAAAAGCAGTATTTTTCTGTTGCTCTATGATCAGTGGCTACTAAGCAAAATAAAAATGAAATTTTTACACATTTAATGGTACTCACAGTTCCTCTCTCTTCCCTTCTTACCAAGAGACTTTATTTCCAAAGCCAGAAAATAAATAAATAGAATTATGTATAAAGTAATTTCATGGTTACAATAAATTTATTGTTTTTTATTACTTTCAAAATTTAGGACATGAGGTAAGTAGTTAGAAAGCATGAAATCTATCACATAAATGAGTTCATTGAGGTTATCAGGGTAATGCTAAAAGAAGCTATATTCTTTATCCCTGGAATCTTACACAAAACGTTTTGATTCTAGATTTAATTTTCAGAGTGTGAAAACAAGAATGATACTTGTCCCCTAAACTGAGAAATAAGGCTTGTCTACACTATACAGAAAATGTTACGAGCTTTTTGACAAAGGGAAAAAACCTCTCACAAATACCCACATTTGTGTCTTTCTCTATGAGGGTCAGGAATTTTCATTTATGAGGGAAATGGTTTGATTTTATTATGAATACTTTGGTAACCATGGTTCCATCCTATTAAAGATGGAACAGTTTATTTGACTGGAGTGTTTATGTGTTTTCTCTGGGTTGTTGAAAAACAAGTATTTCTCCCTTATTAATGGAAGAGCAGTAGTAGTCGGATGAGAATCTCCTCTGTTATCATATCCTTTAAGAAATAGAATCATTACAAACAAAAGATTGGGTGTAAAGAATAACTATAAACAAAATATCAAAAGAACATAAAAATTGTAGTACTTATATTTAGTATTGATAAAAAACTCAAAACACACCAAATATCTTATGAATATGCTATTATCTTTTAAACAAAGCTAGCTCTCAATTTAAAGGTAGTATCACTGAGCATATCTTTATTGATCAAGGTGAATTTTCTGCTAAAATTCAGATAAAATTAAAATTAAGATGGGTAAATATAGATCAAACAGAGTTTCTTTGTGTTTAAAGTTAACATGACATTTTATATCTCTGAGCTAGAATAGATTTCAAACAACCGCTAAAGCAGCAAAACCAACAGATGTATTATTTTTCCTCTTTGCATTCCCACGTTTCTTTTTCTCTTTTTAACTTGTATTTTTTATTTAAAATTTAAAAAGTTCAATATATAATTGAAGTTTAATATACATACAGGAAGATACACAAATCATAAATGTACAGTGAGAAATTTTCAGAAAATGAACATACCAATGTAAATACCACTCAAATAAAGTAATAACATATCAGCTTCACCTCAGATGTTCCCCCCTTCTCAGGTCAGGTTTCCTTGCAGTTATTGCTTGCCCACAATATCTTGACCTCTAGCATCACTGGAGTTATACATAGTTGAAATCATACAAATTTTATTGTCGTTTTCTTTCTCTTTTTTTTTTTTTTGAAATTTACATCTGACTTCACTCTTCATTACATTTATAAAATTCAGCTGTGTTGTTGCATGGAGCTATATTTTGTTCATTCTGCTTGCTCCTGTGACTCTGCCACAAGTTATCTATTCATTCTGTTGTTGAGAAACACTTAGATTCTTTTCTCTTTTAGATTATCAATAGTGCTGCTATAAACTTTGTACTGATAGATAGATAAATATGTGTTTCTGTTGGATGTATGTCTGGGGTGAAATTGCTGACGCTTAGGAAGCCTTTAGGTTTAGTAGACTGTCAGTTTTCCAAGGTGACTACACCAATCTGCTAACCTACAAACAGTGCCGAAATGTTTCCCTTGGCTCCCTCTGGTCCCCACCCCATTCTGGTAGGATAGAGTGGAAACTTATTGTGTTTTCAATTTACATTTCCCTGGTGACTAATTAAGTTGATTACATTTTTGTATGTTTATTGAATTTTTTTTATTTCCTCTTTTTTTTGTGAAAATTGTTTCCCCAACTTTTATTGGGTTATTTGTCCTTATTGATTTTTAGAAGTTTTATGTGTTCTGAATATGATTCCTTTTATGGACATATGCATTGCAGGTAATTTCTCAGAATATGTGGCTTTTCACTTTTGATCTCTCTCATAACACAAGTTTTTTTGGTGTGATTTTTTAACTTTTTTTATTGTATAATATAACATATATACAAAGGAAAGAAATAAAAAAGCAATAGTTTTCAAAGCCCTCTTCAACAAGTAGTTACTTGTTGAAGCCCAGAGTTTGTCATGGGCTACCATATGATTTTTCCTTCTAGAATATAGGACGCTAGAGGATTTAGATATTTTTTTGTCATCACAATCGACTTTTTTCCTTCTTTTTTTTTTGTGAAAAATAACATATACAAAAAAGCAATAAATTTCAAAGCACAGCACCACGATTAGTTGTAGAACATATTTCAGAGTTTGACATGGGTTACAATTTCAGTTTTAGGTTTTTACTTCTAGCTGCTCTAAAATACTGAAGACTAAAAGAGATATCAATTTAATGATTCAGCATTCATATTCATTTGTTAAATCCTATCTTCTCTGTATAATTCCACCATCACCTTTGATTTTTCCATCCCTCTCTTTAGGGGTGTCTGGGCTATGGCAATTCTAAATTTTTCATATAGGAAGGGTCTCTCATGAACACAAGTTTTTAACTTGTGTTTTCCTTTGTGTCTTAAGAATTTCAGATCCTGTTTAAGCTTTGTTGTGTGCTCCAAATTTATGAAGTCATTCTCATGTTTATTCTAAAAACCTGTATTGTTTTACCTTTCATATTTAGATATAAGATCTATTTAAAATTAATTTATGGGTAGTATGAGGTTAAGGTCAAAATGCAATCTCCTCCGTATGGATAACCAATTGACCTAGCACCAATTATCAAAAACAGTAGCCTGGGTGCATTGGTAGTTCAGTGGTTAGAATGCCCACCCTCCATGTGGGAGACCCAGGTTCAATTCCAAGACCATGCACCCCCCCTCCCCAAAAAAAACAGTATCCAGGGCAGGCCAAGGTGGTACAGCAGGCAGAGTTCTTGCCTACCATGCCAGAGGCCTGGGTTCAATTCCCAATGCATGCCCATGTAAAACAAACAACAAACAAACAAAACAAACAACAAACAAACAAAAAAAAACAATATCCATTCCTCACTGATGTTCACAAAAAAGTATTTTTATATATTAAGTACATATATAAATATGTATATATATATATATATATATATATATATGCCTTTGCTTCTAAAATTTGATTTTTTCCCTCTATCCTTGTGCCAGTATCATAATATCTTAATGTAAAAAGCATAAGCTTTTAAAAAAATATGTGTTTATTGAGAAATAGCCACACATACAGTACAACCATATTATGTAATCAGTGACTCACAATATCATCACATAGTTGTGTATTCTTCACCATGATCATTTTTAGAGCATTTGTATCACTCCAGAAAAATAAATAAATAAATGAAAGAACTCATACATCCCATACCCCTTGCCTTTCCCTCTTGTTGACCCACAGTTTTTCAATTTCCTCAATTTAACCCTTTGTCTCTCCCAAATTTAACCCTTTGTCTCTTATTTATTTTTTATCTCCTTTTTTTTTACTCATCTCTCCATACCCTGGAGAATCGGAGCATCAAACACAAGGTTTTCACAAACACACAGTTACACTTAAAAGCTGTTACTTATACAGACTTCTTCAAGAATGAGGGCTTCTGGAACACAGTTCAACAGGTACTTCCCTCTAGCCACTCTAGTATACCATGACATATATAATGCATAAGGAAAATGTCCAGGAGAGCCTCTCCACTCTGAAATCTCTCAGCGACTGAGACTTTATTTGTCTCATTTCTCTCTTCCCTCTTTTGGTCAAGAAGGCTATCTCAATCCCATGATGCTGCATCCCAGCTCATCTTTGGAAGTCAGGCCCCATGTTGCCAAGGAAGTTTACACCCCTGGGAGTCTTGTCCCATATAGGGGTGAGAGCAGTGCATTCACCTGCCAAGTTGGCTTAGAGAGAGAGTGAGGCAGCATTTGAGCAACAAAAGAGGTTCTCTGGGGTTTTTTGAGACATGATTATCAGTAAGCTGAGCATCTCCTTTGCAGGAATACGTTTCACTGGGGCGAGCCTCAAGATTGAGGGCTCAGCGTATTGAATTGATTGTTTCCACTGCTGGGGACAATATCAGAAATTCCTCATATGGGGAAGTTTAATGTTTCCTCTTTGCTCCCCAGTCCTCCAAGGGGACTTTGCAAATATGTTTTTTTAAATCACTGCCCAAATCACTCTGGGGTATATCAGGGCATCATGCTAACCTGTACAAATCAACAAGATCTCTTGCCCTGTTCAAGATTTCATGTACATATGGTGTTCAAGTAAACTGACTATACAAGTTAAATTAGATAATGCGCTACCCAAAATACAAAATTTACACCAAATGAACATCTCTCCCTTCGATCTCGCACAGAGGTTGAAATTAAAGCATAAGCTTTTGAACGTTGTTCTTACTCAAGATTGTCTGGGTTATTCTTGGATCTTTGCATTTCCCTATAAAGTTTAAAGTCACTCATACTACAAAAATGTCTGCTGTAATTTTTAGTTGGGGTTGAATTTAATCTGTAAATAAATTTGAGAATTGATATCTTTATAATATTGAGTTTGCTAATGCATTAATATGGTATATCCCTTTATTTATATCTTTATATATCTGATTATGTGTATGTATGTGTTTGTGTTTTTGTTCTGGCCTTTATTCCTAACCAAATGATATTTTCAGGTGCTGTTGCAAAGGTCAATATTTTTTAAATTTTATTTTCCAGTTGTCTATTGCTGGTATACAGAAATCAGCTAATGTTTGCATTTCGACCTTATATCCAAAAACCCTTTTGAATTTTCTTAATATTTCTCAGAGTTTAATCTGTAAATTCTTTTCTATTTCCTACATATACAATATATCATATGCAAACACTATTCTAATTTATGTTTTTAATTGATTCCTTCTATGATTGAACACTGTATTTTAAAAGTTTTCAGTATGTCTTTTATTCCTTTAATCCATTAGAACATATTAGAAATTAGAAAGAGATTAAAACCACAGATAAACCCAGAATGTAAAATAAAAATAATTTATATTTATAAAATAAGATCATAGAACAACCCAATTATCAATTAAAAATTTCCAGACAGTTTACAGTTTTTAGCATTGGTCATTAATGACCTAAACTTTAAAAAATTTTATCCCCATTTTGAAATATATTGTGGGCACTTTTCCATAACAATAAATATTTTCCTCCGTGATTTCTAATTGCTGTAGATATTCCAATCTGTATATATGCTATATATTGTCCATCTCATACTATTGGACATATATTTAATTTTTGTAATTTTTAAATTTATTTTAATGTACTGTAGCATTATAAACAGTGCTACAGTTAAGAGACTCATGGTTGAGTTTTTGCACTTTTGTATAATTAATTTCTTGACATGTTTTTCTTAGGAGGAATGCCTAGAAGTAATTGTTCTTGGGTCAAAATATGTGGGCTTTTGAAACTTGCTGCCAAATTAGTTTTTGGAAATGCTGTATGAATTCTCATTCACGCCAGAAGTATATGAATGCTCCTATTTGCAAACACCCTAGCCTTTGTCTATACAACACCTTTGTTATATGGAATGTTTTTGTTTTTTCATATCAGTTGAAAATAAAACCCATAACCTTATATGAACTGGTGGTGTCATGAAAATGTTTTACTTTTTTTTTTTTAATCAATCTCCTGATATTTTTCTGTCTTCCATTCCTTTTACTTTTGTCTTAAAGGTATAAAATTTGAAAATCTAGTACGCTCCTTCACTTTTATAGAGGAGGAAACAAGCCTAGAATATTGAATGATTTGTCAGTTCCTGACCTGTTGACAGCCTTCTGAGTGTTGTTTCTATACATCAGATTGATTCTATTTTTCTTGAAAGGGCACTTTTCAAGACTTTAAAAGATAGTTACTCACGTTTCTAGATAGACTGACTTGGACCAATTATATTATCTGATAGCAGTTAAAATATAACATCATATTTATTAAGTTATTATCCCCTGTGAATTTATATGAACAGAACTCTCATGTTTTTTAAGAGTCATCAAAGGATTTCTGTGTAGTAGGTTAGTTGAAGCATAGTCAAATCTCTGAACACCTTTTTTGCAGAACACTCTTGCCTTCCCCAGACATAACTTCATTCAATTGCACAGTTTACTTGCATGCTTCATTTGTCTTCATCTTGATGAAGATACAGTCTGTGTCCCCAAGGAGCCTCCATTCCATGGGGTTCTCATAGCACATGTATTTTTGTCAACGATAGATATAGGGCATTTGCACAGCATTATTTATTCACAAGTCTTTCCACTTGGTAGATGGTGACTCTGGGATGGGATGTCTTCTTTTTCTTTCTAAGTCTCACACAATACCACAGTGAAACGTGGCACGTAGAAATGTCCTTGTTGGTCAAGTCACTTAATCTCTCTAAGCATCAGTTTCCTTATTTGTATCATGAGGATATATATATATATATTTTCACCACAAGATGCTACTTGTGATAAACTCAGGAAATATATATAAAGTATTTAACTTGGTGATTAACAGATTACAAGTTATCAATGAGTGTTATCTCTTATTCTTAATTGGAAATCTAAAGATCCTGAAATCATATTATTGCAGGTGCCTTGTCACTCATTGGTCTTTTATTCCATTTTTTGTGGATTGACAGTTATTGGTGATTCCAGTGGGTTTTAAAGTTAATCCAACTTACAATAGAGGGCTTCATAATTGAAGTGACGAATAGATCACAGTAAAAATTTCTGGATTGGCAAGAATTTGAAGCTGAATTGCCCCCCCCTTCTTTTTTTTGAATTGACCCTTTTATGTTTTATTTCTTTTCCTTTAATTCTCTTTTCCTTTGGCTCTTTTCTTTTCCCAGGCCTCTGCCAGTACACTGAAGTTTCTATATATTTATAAAACAATTTATAAATTAGTGTTTTCTCTCATCTTTTCTTTCCTTAGGAGAAAGACTAGTAGGTACCACCCTTGTATCTTGTTGCTATGTTTTAATCATAGCATGAAAATCCATACTTTCCTATTCCCTTTTGCACCCCTATGAACCTCAGGAAAGAATGTGATAGCAACTTGCAATCCTCCTTGGAAAATTCATGTCCTTAATGCAATGCTTTATAACAATTGTTTTGTTTTGTTTTTAAGAACTCATGATACCATATTGCTGTGTTTTACTCATGAAATCAACCACCGTGACTACCACCCTCCCACTCTCACACCCTCTTCATGGTGGTGTTTTGTTCAGCTGATCAAAATGAGGGTATCTGTTACACAAAATCGTATATTTGGCAAGTTAGCCAAATATTGTCCTTTCTTCTTAATACGTCTTATTACCTTTAATTATGATTTCAATGAATGCCTGTTTGAACCTTAGTCTTATCACAAGAGAGCTGTGACAGAACTCATTTATATTAACACTTGTCCCTTTGTAGATGGTTGTTCTAGAGTACTACGGTAGACTAAATTTTAGAAGTCTACACATCTGTCTGGAAACACTGGGTATTCAAAGGAGTTATGGTTTCAGGCACTGTAAATACTAGACGAGGAAAAACTTTTTTATGGTAATAGACACTGTCCATCCCTCGAAATATTTACTTTATATACTTTATACACAAAACAAATTTCCCTTAACTTTTCCATACGAAAGTTAAAATATACTATTCTTAAATCAGTAGATCTTCAATTAATTTTTTTCTTCACTTTAAATATGATGATGCATTTTGTGTTCCTTTTCTGTATTGATTATATAAAACTTTAATTTGGAAAAAGAAAAATGCCTTTCTAACCGTACTTATTCTGTGGTAACTGTAATGAAGCAGGGCATAATAGCATATTTATATTTCATCATAAATCAATAGCATTCTAATATCATTAAAATTTTTTCTTTGTGATTTTTTTTTTTTTTTTTTTACCAGCAGCATTTTGTCAAACTTGATCAGTCTGACGTGTGTTTCTTCTAAATGGCATCTGATGTGGTGTTTCTCTTCAGTTCCGTGTGGTTTCCTGTTTTTTTTTTTTTTCCATAATAGAAGAAAGCCTTTGAGTTATTAAGTCTCATTTTTTTTTTCTTTTAATGGTACATCAAAACTAAAACCTCTTATGAATATAGCATTGTAAGCCTGTCTTACCGTTCATTTATTCCATTTCCTACAGACCTTCCTACAATTCCTCCAGTCCTTGCTTATGCATCCCATCAGGTAGCACTTCCTTATTTTTCCCCGCCCCTGTATTACTTAGCATTACAAGTCTTATTTCTCCTTCAAAAGAGTGTGTTCTTCAAGAACAGAGATGGTATCTTATATTTCCACAATTATATTAACCCACAATATCCCCGCCTTAGCAGTTAACAGATACAATAGATCAGTGTGAATCAAGTGTGCCCCCCAGACTAGCAGTAACCTGGGAACTTGTCTCCCCCCATTCCTACTGATTCAGAATAGCTGGGGTTGGGGTTCAGCATTTTCTGTATTAACAAGCACTCCAGGTAATTCTGTTACATGCTAAAGTTTGACAACAGTGCAGTAGATAATTATTGAGTGACTATGAAAATTGTACATTAATAACGTTGCTTCACTGTGAACATTGGCATAAGAGGAGGCCAGGCAGGAAATCCTTAACCACTTAATCCATTGTGTCTGGTTTTTGATCTGTCAAGAAACACTCGTAAAGGAAAACCCGAGGTTTAAATCTTTGTCATCCCCAAAGAGGGTGTCTTTAGCCCTTTCCCTTTATGAAAGCTATATTAAAAATTTCATTCTTTCACCTATTCAGGAGTAGGCAGTTTACATTCCAAAAGGAGGAATGTTAGCAAAAAAAAAAAAATGAGTAAAGGATGTTACCTATTTTCCTGGAAGAAGGAAGGTGTGTGCTGGAAACTGGTCAGGGTAGGTAGGCTGAGAGAGATTTTTCCTTGTATATACCCTTCTGTGCTGTTCTAGTATTTAAGGACGACATGTTGGATACGTAAACATTCGTAACATAGCCAGTGTAATTGGCTTAAAAAATAGAATTCCCCTTTGCATTAATAGTTGCATTAAAAGGAAAAGTTAGATAATGTGCCTTTAATCTCTGCAGAAAACATTGGAATGTTGGCAGAAATATCTTAATGACTTTCCACCTTAACTTTCTTGAAATGGTGGCTACACAGTACTCTTGTGCAGTGAAAAAAGACCTCCTAGCATTATGTGGATCCATCATTTTGTAACAAAAAAGGAAATGGAGGGGGAAAATTTAACTTTGATTCAGTTAACTAACCTTACATAAACAAATGAAGAGGTCATGACGCATAGGACTTTGACCCACTACCTTCTTTCAGATATATTTCTAGAGGTATCTTGAGAGTCACGGAGTGTTTTGAGAGAAAAATTGATATAGATTTTTATCATATTCTTAGTAAATGGAAAATAAAACAGCAGGATCATTACATATGTTCTAAATTATGAACAATATTCTCAACTATTTGCTACTTAGTACAAATGTAATTATATTATACGTTTTATGTTTTAATTGCTCTGGTTCAATAGAAAGTATGTCTTGAATGACACTTGATTAAATTACTCTTTTCTTTTTTTTTTTGTACAGAACTATTGTACCATGGAAAGTATTCAGACAGTGCCTTCATGAGGTCCATCAGATTAGCTCTGGCTTGGAAGCAATGGCTCTAAAATCAACTATTGACTTAACTTGCAATGATTACATTTCAGTTTTTGAATTTGATATTTTTACCAGGCTATTTCAGGTAAGCTTTATAATTGCTTCATCTAGTCATCCAGACTCAGTCTCTCTCTCTCTCTCTTATTCTCTGTATCCCTCATACACACATGAAAAATAGTCTCATTCTTGGTAGTCTATAATTTTAAAGCAAATGATGATAATTTGGTCATTGCTGTAAGTTAAGAATGAGTCATTTGGTTTAAGTATGAAGTATTAGACACTGTGAGTTTAGTGATTGCTTGCCAGTTTTGAGAAGATTCATGCGAAGGACCTTTATTTTAAACTCCCTAATTAGTTTCTTACTTTGGTGGTCTTTTCAGCCCAGTAACGGATAGGATGCAACATTTAAAGGATTGGTGATATGCAACTGCTAAACTTGTTTTCCAACTTCTTTTTGCCTTTCACATTTGTTAGATGAGAAGTAAAATAATAAACTTGGAATTAGCAAACTGTAGGATTATACTGAAGTGTGCTTTTTTGAAAGCTGTTTTTCTCGTTCAGTCATGTTATGAACATTTTCCCATGTCAATAAATATTCTTCATCAATCTGGTTTTTAATTTTCATTTGCTACAAAATATTTCATCAAAATTATATATTGGTGAATTTAACAAATAACCACTTTTAGGAAATTTAGATTTTTTCTTTTTCTTTTTCTTTTTTTGCTTTTTCCCTAATATAGACAACTTTGAGGTAAACATTCTTGCCCTGTCTATTGTTTTGATTTTGCTTTTTTAATCAGTTCTCCATACTTGTCCTGTCATAATTATTCAAAAGTATATGATGAAAGCTGTATGCTATTAATTTGGGTTTTTTTTTTTTGCATGTCCCAGTGGAATTCCTCTGATCATGAACCTTGAAAAAAAACAGGGTTTTTTTTGTATGCTGTATGACAGGGGTCACATTTCATTCTTTTTCCATGTAGTATCCCGTTATTGCAGCACCATTTGTTGAATTTTTTTGTTTGTTTGTTTGTTTTGGGAAGTACATGGGCCAGGAATCGAACCTAGGTCTCCCACATGGCAGATGAGAATTCTGCCACTGAACTACCCATGCAGCCCGTGAACATTTGCAATTTGAGTTTGGCTCTGTCACTAAATTGTATGTAATCTATGGGATTCAGTTACAGTAGTCACAAAAGTCATGTGGTATACTTATACTTTTTATGATTGTAATAATTTAAATTACACAGTGAGGTAAAGTGATCAGAAAACAGGCTTATATTCTCACATGATTTTTTATTATTTTGGTCTGAAGTAAGATTTATTCTGGTAAAAACATGCTTTCAACAAATGTTATATAATATTGGTATTCATGATTTGTAAAGTAGAGCTGCTGAAAAAAGTTTTAGGTTAACAAAAATCTTACCTGTGAGCCAAAGAGTGTGTCGTCACTTTGAAAATACATAATTGCAGTTGTATAAAGAATGCTAATTGTACTTGTATTTCTGAGATTCTTACCTCTGTTGTGTTCTATACTTCTTATTCAAATGCTTTGATTACAGTCCTACATCTAATAAAATTAATTCTGAAACACAGAAGTAGATTTACTGATTTTTTAATTTTTTACACAATTTTAAAAATTTATAACAATTTTCTTAAATTATATTCATTTATTCTATATGACAAAAAGGAAACTTTGCTAATATTGGAAGTGTCTGAACGCATACTTTATTGCAGCCACGATATTGGCACTTAGTTACTAGAGAATTCCTCCAGCTCTAAATTATTGGTGTTGCAGAATGAGATCTGAAAGGGGGTAAGAAACACTCTCAGAGTTTGGAGACTGGAGTAGAGAAACTACCATAAGATTTGAAAAAGGAATCAGCAGAAGTCAGGAGATGAAGTAGAAAATTGTGTTGGAATTGAAAGAAGTCAAAAAGCTGGAAACTCATTACTCTTTCTTTGTATTTTCCTTCATCCTCATATCCAACCCAGAACTTGATCAAATACTGGATTGTTGTCAGAGGATCTTGCAATGGTTATTTTCCTCATTTATTCTTATTTCTGCTGCCCTTGTCCATCTTTTTCTCTTCTCTAGGTTGTTCAGAAATGCTGAGCTTGGCAGATGCTAAATCCTGGCATGAAATACAGGGATTTTTGTTTCTCTCATCCCTCTCTCTGGGTCTGCTGTCCTCTTCTCCATCCATTTTCCCATCACTAGAGAAGAGTGGGCTGTTGAGAAAAAGGCACTAAGTTTGAGGGGTGGCAGAATAAAGAAGGAATGATTTGGAAAATATCCTACTGAATATGGAATATATAGCACCAGTGAAATAGGGAGAGAGAAAAAAAGAGGAGGGAAGTAATCAGTTATAGCAAGGAAGAGAGAGTTTCTGGGCAGACCAGCCAGGGTCTCTTTTCCTAAATAAATTGTAAAGTAAATGGCTATTCTTGAAAGTAGTAATTTTGGGGGGAGAATGGAGGGACTAGTCTCCATAATTCACTCCATTAGTTTCTGGAATCATTTAAGAATTTCCAAATGATTTTTTGTTGGTGTGTATGAAAACTTTTCTTTTAATTTAAAAAGAAATTACAAAAATAATGCTTTAATGCACTCTGTTTTACCTTCTTTAAACAGTTAGGTGGCAGAATACTTAGAAAAAAATATTTAAAAAACATACCTACCACGTGTTTCTGACTGTTTTGAGTGGGTTGCGTTCACAAGAAAAACAGTACACAGACTCTTTCTATTACATAAATATTTTTGCAGTTAGAAGCTGGCCCTCTGGATTATGTACTAAGAAATGATTGCTAAATACTGTAGCAGTTGGCTCAAAACTCCAATTTCATTTTTTTCACTTGTGTTTTGATCATACATTGGCTCTATAAAGTCCAGTGTTTCTTAAAACAACTATTTCATTAATTTATGTGGACTTTAATGGAAGTGACCCAAATAGTTGTTTGATTTTTTGTTCCATCCTTGTCCTTAGTAGATGGGAGAAGCAGAACAAAACAAAAGCAATCCTGTAATTCCCGGGTTTTCTTTTCTTCAGTTTTTTTAGTGTATGCCGCTATCCTCCCAGGTATAGTTTTATGCAACTTTGAGTCATGCCTTAAGCAGAAAATTAAAAACATTTTTTTTCCAGTTTATAGCCAGAACCTCTCACGGTAGTATTCCCCTGAGCTCCTTTTTTTACCCAATTAGATTTTTCAGAGTGATGGGGAAATACCCTGAAGATTTTTCCCATTAAATCAAAGTAAAGCTAAAAATTCTTTACTACTAGATAATTCTTTCCTTTGTTATCCTCATCCCAAGGGATATAATCCTTGAAGAATCCCGTCTGATGAATTTGAAACTTGCTGAGCAATGAGTACCAAGTCTCAAAACAAACAAAAGTAGAAACCATCTACCAATATCCGTGTCTAGCATAACTATTTCAACAACATTAACTGGGCAACTTTAAATGTCTTTTGTCCTTTGTGTAGAAGATTTGAGTTAATAATCTGGCACCTCAGATGAGTGTACTACCAATTCTTTGGAATAAATGTAGCTTCAGCCTTAAAAATATTGCAGAGATGATTCATCTACACCCTCAAGCAAAGTTGCCTGTCACAGACTGCCTTTTTTCTCTTGCCGAGGTAACTTGTAGGACAGCTAACCAGGTTAAAGAGAGAATTATACACGATATACATATGCCTTTTCTGTGAAAAGCTTTCTATGAAATTCATTTTTAAATCTTAATTCATTTCTAATTTTATAATGATGTAAGGATAAACTGAATGTGAATATAGCAGTATGTTACCATGGAAAGAGCAGTAGGCTAGGAGTCAAGGAATTTTACATGAGTCACTAATTAGGGGATCTCTTTAGCAACAAATATTGCCATGTGATTTTTGTGTATCTGACACTGTGCATAGATGATGGTATCCCTTTAGTGAGCCAGAGATGCATGTTCCTTGCCCTCACAGAGCTTGTGTTTAATATGTAGCCTTTGTCAAATCACTTAAATTCTCTGGTATAATTTCTTTTTTCAATAAAATGAGGATCCGGATAATGATAATGATGATGGTAATGATATTTAACTTTACTGAGTACCTGTAATGTGCCATTCACTATGTGAGGCACTTATTCCATATCAGCCTCACAACAAGCGTATGAAGCAGGTACTATTATTACATTAATTTTCACAGAAGGAAATTAGGATTTAAGAAAAGAAGTAGTTTTCCCAGGATCATTCCCAAGTTGGCAGAGTACAGATTGTAACCAAGGTCTGTTAGATAATATACCAATATGTTTTTCACCCCTTTACTCATCCCTGCCTTTATCCTTCCTTCTTTTGTTCATGTAATGAATATTTATTGAGTTTCTATTAGGTTTAGACACTAATTTAAATGATGCGCGTACAGTAGTGAAAAAACGGACTCACCTGGAGGTAAGGACTGTGGCAGGAGGCAACAGTTTTAACTACAGTGGTCTGAGAAGCTGTCATTGGTGAAGTGACTTTTGGAGAAAGGAATTGTGGCTATTTAGAGGAAAAGAATTCAGGTGGAGGTATCAGTAAATACAAAGTTTCTGAGGGGCAGAGTGCTTTTCTGTGCAAGCTGACAGCATGGAGGCCAGCTATGGAGAGAGGGAACTGAGAGCCAAACCCTGTGTAGTCCTTACGTACAGTCAAAGTAAGAAGGTTTTGAATAGAAGAGTAATGTGATTTGTGCTTAAAAATCATCTTCTCTGTTGAGAAGAGTCTGTCTGTTTTTCCTTTTTGCTTTTGGCATTCTATCCTGAATCACTCTGTTCTGGTTAATTATATTCCTCTATAAGAGAATAAGGGATAACATTTTTGCTGTTAGATAAAAAGGTGATCACAAGCTGAAGGGATACAGACTGTACAACGGGACTGGATATAAAAACTCAGAAATGGACAGCACAGTACTACCCAATTGTAATGCAATTATGTTAAAACACTGAATGAAGCTGCATGTGAGGTATAGGTTTTTTGTTTTTGTTTTTTTTGTTTTTTTTTCTTTCTATTATTGGTTTAATTCTTATTCTGTTGTCTTTTTATTTCTTTTTCTAAATCGATGCAAATGTACTAAGAAATGATGAATATGCAACTATGTGATGTTATTAAGAATTACTGATTGTACATGTAGATTGGAATGATTTCTAATTGTTTTGTTAATTCTTTTTTTAATTAATAAAAAAAAAAGGTGATCACATAAGCTCACATTAACTTCAAAAATATTCAGGAGAACTTTGCAAGTGTTTTAAATGATGGATTGGTAGGTAATCTGTAATAGATATTCTCTAGAAAATCTTTATATTTATTTTTGTTGTTATATTTATATTTCTTTTTATTTATATTTCCAGCCTTGGGGCTCCATTTTACGGAATTGGAATTTCTTAGCTGTAACACATCCAGGTTACATGGCATTCCTCACGTATGATGAAGTTAAAGCACGACTACAGAAATACAGCACCAAACCTGGAAGGTAAGACTTCTAGGCAGAAATAATATGCCATGTGTTAAGATTGAAAACTCTCTGTGGTCTTTCCTAAGTAAATCAGTAACACCTGTGGGAAAATAAAATCAAATGCTAATAGACCAAAGTGGAGCTTATTAGCTAAATCCTTTAAAATGATACATTGTGCTTTTTCCTAAAGTTACTGGACATAAAAGGAAAGGGGCTATGGTACTATATAGATTTTTTATGAGCTTAGAGAACCATTAAGCCTTGGAATTTTGATTTTCTAATTGGAGTAGGACATTAACATATTTACTATTTTCTTGACACTTGTATTTAAGTGTAAAATCACATGCATATATTTGAATACTTGAATATAGTGCTAAAGACAAAATAAGCTAGTTTTATGTGCTTTGGGCTGTTTTTCAAAATATTGTCATTTTGGTTCTATGAGAAATACATTTAAGTACATGGTACATCTCAGTATTATAATGTAACCTAACTTCATGTTTTTTAAATCATCTTCCATAATACCTCTTGCTCCTTCATGCCTCAGTATTTATGATTTATTTTCCATGAAGGAAATGAGTGAAGGTCGGAGAGGTTGACTTTTTGCTCAACTTCTCTACTTCTCTGGCTTTGGCCAGACATATCACTTCGTTAATAACAACTGTGGGACCAGATAATATGTCTCTTCCCTGGCTCAATGCATTTCCCCTACATCCCATATAAAAATGCATTGTGCATACAGCAGGCATTTGTGCTATGGTACGTGCAATATGGCTGGCAGTGTGCTGGGTACAGCGGTAATTATGATAGAGACTGTGTTCAGAGTGCTTACATTTTAGTATGAGAACCCATTCTAATGCCCATTATTATGCTGTGTTTCATACAGAGTCAATTTCATTTTAGAAATAAGTCTGGCTTCATTTTTTTTTTTTTTTTTAGGTCTTTGTTGTCCATCTGATGTTATTTTTAAAGTTTGTAGCACATATAGTATGGGCCCTTTAATGGTCTTTCCATGTACAAGCCAATAGTGTTGATTCCTTTTTTCCCCCATCATGATGACAATTTCCATCTTTTTTTTTAATTTGAATAATATATAGGAAGGAGGCAGAGGATACTAAAAACAGTTTGTCTTCTGTTGAAGTCCTCTGTATAAATTAAAAAGAATTGGTTTTCATTGTGACCATTAGAGCAGTTCACATATTTTATATATTGACAGTAGATTAGAATCGTTTTGTTTCATTCAAGGATCCCTTATGTCCAAGTTTTTGCACAGTTTTACTCTCTTGACTGGCATAATATCAAATATCTTGTTCCTAGATGTGATGTGATGGGAATCATAGAATCATTCCAATTTAACATGAAAGTTATTTAGGAAATTATTTTACTTAATCCTCTAAATATAGTAAGGAAAACAGAACCTTTTGTATTTGCTTGTTCAAGATCATGGAGATAATTAATGACAATTTGGAGTAAAACTCCCAGGTCTCATCATTCTCGGTCTAGCTCTCTTTATAAAGGTGTAGTGCCTCTGAAAGCTCTCCTTTTTCCTTCTCAACGTGTGCCTTGACAGTTTATTCTGTGAACATTTAGGCACTTAAAGATGAAATGAATAGTCTGTAGGAAATGTAGTGTACGAAGTATAAATGTAGTATGCAAAGTATAAGTTTGGTATTTAGATTGTGTTCAGGAAAACTCTCTTAGTGAAAAAATCAAATGATTTCAATAGCTATTTGCTTTGCAAAGTATCTTTGTTTAACTGATCCCTTCTCTTGGAATGTGTTTTATCCCTTTTACTTTATGTTAAAGAAAATTCTTTAACCTACTCAAAACACGTTTGGGTTCCTCAGGCTGTGCTTCCTTAAGATCCAGCTGACAAAACCATTGAATTACCTGGTGATACCAACATTTGTGAATTTAGGCCAAATATTCACCAGATGACTTTTAATCTTAATGGGTAGTTTAAATACTAAACCATCCTCCCAACATCAAACAAACAATTGATTAAGATGAGAATGTCATTGAGGAGATCAAAATTAAAGCAGAATTTCTCTTTATGCAAGACAGGGGCAGAAGATAGGGTGAGAGGTGCATGGGGGCAGGGTCACCATAAGGAAAAGGGTCAGCAGTAAATGATTTAAAAGCATGGTGCAAATGAAATGTAGTAGGAAAAAAAGTGCATGGAAGGAAGACATTGCTTTAAAAGCCATATTGTGGTGCTCTCACTGATAAAAACCTGAGCAATTTCACAGGTATTCTTTTCAGCATTGTCTAGATTCCTAATATATGAAGAAACTTAGATTTACTTGTATTACTATAAGAATGTAGATTTGAAATTATTTTCTCCATTTTAATATTACAGTCTAATTCTTTTGAGCTCAATATTATTGCACTTCTTTAAGATTTCTATTTGATATTTGACTTGTTATTTGAAAGAATTTTGTCATTAATTTATCAATGTAACAGTTTAATAATGATCTTCCCAATTGTAATTTGTATTGACATCTGTTTTTGCTACTTCTCATAACATCACACCCATGAGTCTGTGTGAAATTATTTTTTCTGATACTATGGATGCCAGTAATTGATAGGTTGATACCATATTTTCAGGCTCTCTAGGGGAATCTGTTTTTAAATATCCTTGAAAAGTTCTTTCCAAAATTCTATAACCAGTATGAAGTTTTTTAGTATTTAAAGATCACAATTTCTTTAATTCTTTAAAGACACTTTCCTTGAAAGATGAAATTACATTGTGCTACTAAATAAATGTTAATTAAATCTAAAGACTGTATAGCCATTATAAACTAAAGAGAAGTGGGCAAAAATGAAATAAGTAAGTGGGTAGATAAATTGATAAATAAATGATGAAGAATTTATACCTACTCAGTGTTTCCTGTCATTAAGGATTAATTTTGAGGGACTTGTCTTTTATTTGGTTTATGCTTTTGAACTCTTTTAACTTCCTATTGCAAAATATTGAATTTGACTGGGTTAAAAGGCAACCATGAACATATCTAATTTGCCCTTAATTAATATAGCTCAGCTGATTTTGATCATTTATTTGAAAATGAAAGACTGGAATGCTTGAAAGAAGTATTTTTAACAAGTTATTTAACAAATGAAATAATGCATAATTAAATTTTTTTGTGTTTTTTGTTTATTTTCTTTTTCTTTTGTATTTTTTTTCTTTTTTCATAATTTAAATTTTAATGCTATAAATGAACATATTTAATTCCATGGTGGAAATTGGCACAAATTCTTTCTGAGGTGGGCAAATTAAATTTTTACTCGCTTGTTTCATTCTTAGTTGTCCTGTTTCCAAAGCTGTTTTATGTCAGAGCCACTTTGTACCACCAGCACTTTCATACATAGCAGCCTGCTGGTGATAGCAATAAATCACTTGATTTTTCACTTTTTTTCTAACATTACCCTGGAGTTATTTAAATGAAAAAAATATATGTCAATCAGTGCTTCTTTTATAGATGGATAAAAAAGAAGACAAAGGTGTTAAAACAAGAAATTTTTATCAGGACTTCTAAATGATTATGCTTTTGCTTAAAAAAAAAGACTAACAAATTGTTTTGCAGCTTGCATTTTGAAAGTGATTAAACACTATTTTCTCATGTTCTGCAGCTACATTTTCCGGTTAAGCTGCACTCGATTGGGACAGTGGGCCATTGGCTATGTGACAGGAGATGGCAACATCTTACAGACCATACCTCATAACAAGCCCTTGTTTCAAGCCCTGATTGATGGTAGCAGGGAAGGATTGTAAGTATGAAAAATTTGAGAGTCAGAGTGATTATTAGTCACAAATTTAACAATTAGAAACTGCTTTGTGATGAAAAAATGTTCAGTGAGTCTAATGAGCTCAGTTTGTTTTTTATTTCAGCACTAAAAATGGATGCTTGTTAGTTCTTATTGTTCATTTCTTGAAATAATCATTTTAAGGTAAATTATTAGACTCCAACTGTTATATTAATTAAATTTAAACATCAAACTACAAGATGACTGTGTTAAAGTTCTCCAAGGAGCTGAATATAGAATGAAATATAGACCGAGAGAGGCTGAAATAGAGGCAGAAATTCTTTCTGACATCTGAAATCCTCAATTTCGACTCTAAAGACCTCCAGCTGATGGTATGAGAAGACTCTCCTCATTGCTGAGGGCAATCTCACTTGTTGATTGTAGATGTAGTCAGTCAGCTACAATACAACCAAATGACCATAGATGCAGATCCATCTATGAAATACACTCACAGTAAGTCAGGCCAGTGCTTGCTTGACCAAACAACTGGACACTGTACCCTAGCCAAGTTGACACATAGAATCGACCATCACAATGACTTTATGGCTTTTGTAGGAAAATAAGTGGAAACTTAAAAGTAATATTTAAATAGGTATAAAACTATGTGTATTAAGAGAGAAGTCTTTCTAATAATTGACTTCTGTTGCTTTATGCATACCCCAAAAGACCAGCTTGTGATAAAAAATAAATTTTTTTATGGTTTTATTTTTTCTTTTGACTTCTTTTCTTTTTTCTAATCACTATCCTTTTCACTTTCCATCCCTTTCCTTCCTTTCTCTTAATGTTCTCTTTCCTTTTTTTCATATTAGCAAAAAATCTGTATTGTAGAATTTATATAACAGTGGCTAAGTGTATTTTATCACAAGCTGGTCTTTTCTAAAATTTAAAAGTAAGTTCCCTTGCTTTGTTTCTTAGATTAATAATGACTTTCTTCACACACACAAAGTTTGGGCAATTTGTAGGTTCCTTCACAGTAAATATATCTGGCTCTTCTCATTCATTTTAGCAATGTATAGTTCCTTTCATTGTTTTATTTTCATTGTCACATCATTATGCTGACATCTCTTGCCTTTTGCTTTGCTGAGTAACTCAGGGTCAGAGGTGATACAGCTTTGCTACAAATAGATTGTGAAGGCGATAGAGCAGGAGAAGGTTCACCTGTGTTAGAATGAGCCAATAATTAATCTTTACCTTTTCTGAAATAATTGAGAAAAATAAAAAAGGTGAAAAAAAATGAATTTTTTTTTTAAGCTATGGGATTTCAAGAACCTGATATGTAGGAATTGTATGGCAAGCCATGTTATCAAATGTGCATTTATTTTTATTTTTAAAATTTTCTTAAATTTGTTGTTCTAGTTATTTACATTTTAACCTCTGATGCATCAAAGAATCACATCAATAACTTATGATTCACCATGATTTCAGGCATTTTTTTTTTAAGGAAATGTACCTTAATGTTTTATTCATAAATAGAGGGTATAAGTGGGCATACCTATACATGGAATAAGTTTTGACATAATTTGTTTGTATTCTTATAATACCTCAGTTTACTTTTTAAATTTCAATCAAGAAGTAAATTATGATCAACTGAGTCTAGTCTTTAAACTCCTTTTCAAATTTACTGTTAAATTTAGACATTCACATACATACACACGCAAACTCACACACCTTCATAGGGGCTTGGATAGTTGAATTCGAACTTTAGCGATAGATTAACATCAAAGTATATTTTATTATATTAATCAGATCAAATTTTACCCCTTTAGGATCAGGGAAAATGCTTATGTCATCTGGTCCCACTTTCATTAGAGTCAGCTGTTCTATCCTTGTAGTTAACCCAATATTTTATGATCTAGGTGATAAAGAAGTTTATTTTGATAATCAGCTCAGATTTCTTACTCCTTCATTACCCTTGCACAGTAATCAGTAACACCTTTGAGTACTGAGGACAGTAATCATTGAATTGACTTCTGTAGGTTGAACAGAACCTTTTAACCTTATTTTCATTAATATAATAATTTTGTTTCTGAGTTACTTCTAGATTTTCTATATATTTGAAGTATAATGAGTACAATGTTATATAATAGTCTTTAAAAATGACCATTTTAGAGTATGGAAAGAAAATTACATAACATTTTTTAAAATCATTCCTCATTTAATATGTTTAGAATTTTGCCTTTTCCCCTAACATAATGGCATTTAGATTCATCTCACATTCAGATGTAATCCCACCTTTTCCTTTATCTTAACAAAGCGTTGTCTCACTGATGTTTTACATTCCATATGAGAATTGTCTGTTCTTTTAGCTCCATTTTTCTAGTTTTCCTGAGTAGATTCTAAGACTTACTTCCATTGAATTTACTGATGTGTTTGTGGAGTCTTTGTTTAAGGAAACATATTTAGTATTTTATAGAATAGTTTAAATATATTTTAGACGTTTAAAATAGTCACCCCTCTAATATCATTCTCTTAATTTTTAATCCATCTGAAAAATGTCCACCAATAAATTGGATTATTAAATGTAAAATAGGTGGTGAATAGCACATTAATCCCTTACCTTTTATGAATTTCTGAATATTGGATAAAAATTCTGAATTTAAAACAGCAAGATGACATTAGTACAGTAATTTTTAGTTTAGATTTCAGTACTCTCTTAGAATAGAACCTACGCTTATATACCATTCTGTATTATAAGCTTGATTTGAAGTAAATGAAACATAAAATTGTAATCTTTTCTATATATTTTTAAAGAATGTGTGTTAGGCTGAGTGAAAGTGAGTTGGGAGAATGAGGTTGGAAACCTGGAGAAAGAGGAGCACCACAGGCACGTTAAACTTCCTTTGTGGGAAAATTGTGGGTGTTAATTCTGTCTTGCTCTCCATATTAATTGATCTGTAAAATGATGCAATTAATTTTACCCATGCTCCAGATGAAAGATATAATAATTCTGAATTCATGTGTATTCATAATATCCTGGTATAGTATATGAGTGATCACTGAAATAGTTTTAACTTGTGAAAGGATGTATATTAAAGATATTGAATTGAAAAATGGTTGCTTGGATGCTGAGCTCACCTTCATTATGTATTTTTAATATGAAAATGTCTTCTGTATTCCAAATGCTAGGAGGATAGCTTATGATATTATAGCAACATGAGCAAATTGGCTACTTACATAAGTTAAATAAAAAGTAAACATCACATGGTCTCTTTGAATATAGAATAATCAAATTATATAATCTTAAATGCAATTTAAACTTGTGTAGTTATGGTGACAAAGTTTATATCTTAAAATCCAGCTATCTTTATCCTGATGGAAGGAGTTATAACCCTGATTTAACTGGATTGTGTGAACCTACACCCCATGATCATATAAAAGTTACACAGGTAAGAACAATTTCTGGAAAAATGTTTAAATAAACATCTGTAATGCTTTTGAAATAAATTAGGTTCTTTATCTCCACCATGACTAAAATCATGCACAGCATTTTAATGCAAAAGCTACTTAAGGAATCCTAACAGAGAAGAGAAATTACATTATTTTCTCCATTTTCTTTAAAAAAGTGTTGCTGTTACTTTTGCTGCTGAAATAAAATTGGCATTTAAACAGAGAGATATGTAAATAGGAAGGTAGGTAGATGAATATGAGAAGCAAGACATAGATTTAGAAATTATTTTTAAAAGATGGGAATAATGCAAGAGGTTTTAGAGTCAAAGGGGTATTTGAAAACTATTAAAGGTAATAATTGCATTTTTATAGATCCATTTCTGGCACCTCATAGATTATTAGTGGGAGTGTAACTTGGTAAAGTCTTTTTGTGAGGGCAATGTATGAACCAAAATCTTATATGAATATATTCTGTTGACTCAACGTCCCATATATATGTGTGTGTGAATATAAATGGCTACATATATGGCTACAAATATACGCACACACGCATATATATGTGAATATGTACTTATATATGTATACATGAATATGTGTTGTGTATGTTACTTGAATATGCACACAAAGATCTGTACATCAGATGGTGAAAAATTATGATGTCATAATCGTGAAAAATAACAATATTCCAAAATGTCCAGTAATAGGTTAAAAAAATACATAGTATATTCAGAATATTATATTGTGAAAATATTAACAGGAATGAGGTAGCTCTCTACATATGCACTTGGGAAGTTCTAAATGTTATTGTGTAAAAAAAATCCCATTTATGGCAAACCTCCATTATGTAACATTCCATTTTGCAAAGTTCCACAATTTCAATTCCATTTTTGTAAATAAATAGAACTTACTCATATGAATATATGAATTTTTGGTGTTATAAATCAAAAACCACCAAACGGTGGCTGTGTTTAGTTCTGGGAATAGGAGAGGATTGGGGATCAAGGAGAGAACAAACGAAGATCCTCAATATCTCATTGTACATACAGTGTAGTTTCAGAGTACTTTTTACATCCCTTTTGGTTTAGAGATGTTCATGCTTTGTATAATAAGTAATAAAAATCTAAGAATAAGCCCCTAGAAATGATAGATTTTGATTTACTTCATTTCTGATTCTCCAGATTTTCAGTCTTTATAGTCTTGGTAATATTATATGAAATATACATGTTGACATTTATATGTACAGTTTGTGAATAGATTTTTTAATTTATTATATGGTTACCATTTTTTAAATTATGTATTGATTCTATGTTTTCAATCTTTGTTAAAGGATACTTACTAGAGGCAGTTCCATTGTTAGAAAAAGAAATGAGGAGTATACCATTCCCTTAAGTTACTCATGAATTTTTGAAAAGCTTATCATTTAGGTTTCATTAAATTCTGTACCTGTGATTTTAGTTTATTGTAATTTTATTGTAATTGCAAAGTGATCATTTGGATGGTCATAATCAGTGTAAATATTAACTATTATTTCAGAGACTTCAGCAGTTTATAACTTATTTTAGATTACTTTAGATTTATTTTGTTTCTGTCTTGGTCCATCCTCTCTTGTCTTTTAATTTCTTTAAAAGTTATTTATATGCTCACATATGAATACTTCATGGTGGGCAAAATTTATGTGTGTGCCCGTGTGTGTGTGTATGTACATTCTCACCAGGATTTTATGAGATCTTTGAATAGGCTAGGGACTAATCTTGTCATTTATTTATCCTACACAGTCTAAATATGTTGTAGACACTTAAACTGAAGTATTGCATTATTTCTATCGATTCTGATTTTGAAGTTCCTTTTCTTCCTATTCCTATTATCTGCCATTTTTTTCTCATACTTTTGTTACATTTGCCAGTCTATTTGTATCTTTTTTATCACATAGACCTTTTCATTATTTGAGGAGTTTAAATTTTCCTATACCAAAATATTCTGTACTTTGAAACCTGGTAAGCCAAGGCAGTAGAAGTTTGATAAAAGCAATTTTTGGTTGCTGTAGGGATTAGTTTTCTTCCCAGTAAATGTTAAGTAAGAGAAAGGAGTATGTGTTTTGGAGTCAGAGACGTAATTGAAAATTTAAGGAAAACAATTTAAACTTAGAGAGCTGTAGTGTTTGTTTTTTAAATTCAGTTTATCTCTTATGCTTTGAAGATTATATGAAACAGCAAGTATGTGCTACAATGCCTGACATGCAGGAAGGGCTCAGCAAATGTTGCTTTTCTTGCAATCTGGAAATTCTAAAGATATGTAAAAATATAATTTTATGTGCAGCCAGAATCATAATTTATTTATTTTTTTATTTGACAGTGATTGTAGATGAGCATGTGGCACTTACAAAGAAAATAAATTCATTTATATTGTCTTTTAAAACCATGAGATTTTCTCTTTTAAGTCATTGTGACCGTTGAAGAAAAATCGATCCTTTTCTAAAGGAATAGTATGAAACTCAAATAATCTAAGTGTTAAGCAATTGTTAATAAAAGCTCAAACCTTTTTTATAAATGATTTTTGTAGACAAAATTGTGATTATCAATTAAAGACATGTCTTAAATGGTAAAATAATCCTGACAGGATCAAATGTGAGACACTTACTGTAAGTCGTTATATTTGAGAAAATTCATTATTAACAGATCATGCTAGAAATTCATTAACATTGCCTTTTTTCCAAATTCCAGGAACAATATGAATTATATTGTGAAATGGGCTCTACATTTCAGCTCTGTAAGATTTGTGCAGAGAATGACAAAGATGTCAAGATTGAGCCTTGTGGGCATTTGATGTGCACCTCTTGCCTTACAGCTTGGCAGGTATAATCAAAGTTTAATTAGCAACATGATTGTCTTCCTTATATTTTATATTGATATTTTTCTTTTCAGTTTTCTTCATCTTGATGTTCAGGAAATAATTCTGAAAGGTACTTTATTTGCAGTGTTTGTTAAAAATAACTCATGTAGTGGTGCTTTTTTTAGTTTCATAGGTTGATTGTTTTGCTGTTTTATATTTGTTTCTTTTTGCATGCATAACTTAATTTTATGGTATTAACCATAAGTAGTCTTACTTCCATAGCACGATTGATTCCAGCATATTATTAATAGATACCACCGACCAACTACATTGATATGATTTATACAGGTCAGATTCTGAGGCCGTGCAAACAATGGTAGGTAAATCTTATGTTGGTGCTTTTTTTTTTTTTTTAAATCAATCCTCTCTTCTCCTCAGGAGATGTGGCTCCTGCCTCACATCTATTTATGATTGCCCTGAAGGGCTCAATTAAGAGAATCCAGCAGGAGAAGTTCACAAAATGGTTTTAAATGCCTAAAAAACAGTTTATATTCTAGTTTATACAAGCAGAATCTAAGGCAAACTGTCTTCACCTTTTCAGGCAAGCATTCAGTAACTATAAATGGATTTAATGTTTTATGATAAGACTTAGAGAATAAGTGATTTCCCTAAGGGCTTTCTTATATTTCTTTTTCTGTAACAAAGTTTGGGGATTTTCAAATGGACCTTTGTATAGATTTTGTATTTGGAGGGTTCACAGAACATTTTGATGAAGCCATTTTGCAACTGCTGTGTAACTCAGTCAAATTGGAGCTAGGCACATTTTAACGTAGCTTAGAAAGCAAATAATCAAATTTTCAGGCTTTTGAAAAGCAACTTGCAGTTGCGTGTGTAAATGCCATCCTTCTGCCACTCCTGAGCCCATTCACTCCTTGCCTGAGGAAGGGTGAGCTTCCAAGGTCACGGATGAGGCTCAGGGACTTCGCTGCCTTTTATGCTCACACAACTAGTGATTTTCATGTTTTCACGGTCTTATGAAAACCCTTCTTCCTTTGGGATATTTAAAAAATAGATGAAGAATAAGGTGAAGAACCAGAAAATAAATTAGAATTGGTTAATATTTTCAGAGCCCTTTCTAAACCTCCAGGCATCTTTACTCCCTCAGCAAAAATGATCCAGCCTCCCTCTCTTCACCTTTAACATACATTTGGTTTATAATTTACATTAGATATTCATTGCTATGTTTGCTCCTCATCCCTTTATCCCTTTGTGATGCTGGTGAATCTGCATCAGGGTTGAGTAGGGAAGGGTAAAGCAGTAGTGGAGGTAGGAGTGTGAACAAGAATGCTCAGTGTGGCTTCAACAAAAATCGTTCTCAGTGCATAGGCATTTGACTGTTATTTCGGTTAATGTTAACAATAGTAATTCTGCAAACTTAGCAATGTTTTTCTTTTTAAATCACTGACATTAAACAAATGAAGATAGGTTGATAGAAGACAAAATCTTCTTGATTTTCAGCTGCATCAGTAATGCATCACTGGGAGGGGCTTTCTTTAGGATGATTTTCTTAGCTGATACCCATTCAGTATCGCAGTATAAGAATAATACTGACAAAGAGGCCAAATTGTGCTTGTCACCTCTTTGGATTGACTCATGCCTTCAGCGTGGTAATATGATTCTCACAGTTAAAAGGAAACTAAAAGGTTTATGTTTCTATCTACAGAAAACAGAGTTCTGTGCTAGTGCAGACTTCCCATGCTCTCCTGCCAAGTAGAGGCTGTCTCTTAGCAGCATCCCTCGGGCCCCGCTTTTGGAGCATATACACACCTACATGTTGCAGGGCTTTGTGTCCTTAGCCTGACTCTCTACTTAGTATTCGGAAGTGAAGTGTGTTGAGATTCAGAAGCTCCTGTTAGTTTGCCAGAAACTCTGAATTGCAAAGTTTATGGTATAAAATCATCACACAAAATAGCTGTTTACCTTTGTCCCAGATGAATAAAAGTATACCTAAATGTAAAACAAAAGAAATGTTTTTTTATTTTACTCTTGAAAAAAAGTTTATAGTTTATAATTGCAGAGTTCATACTGTATATTTTGTTTAGCATGTTTTTGAACTATTGACAATGAGGGTATGTTATATATAGAAGACATAGGAATATTTCCCATTTGTCATAACTATAATACTAAAGTTTTGTCCTTTATATCAGTAACTTTTCTTTATATTAGTATACATTCTCTAAATGGTGGTTTCCCTGCTAAAAGCTAATCAAATCCTTGATTCACTTTCATGATTTTTTCTTATCAGTTTAATGGCCTTAGATGAAGATATGGTCAGTGATATTTTTAAATTGTGAAAAATGTTACCTCTTTTTTTATTGTGAAATGCTGCTCAGTTTTACTTTTTCTTTTAATTTTTTTTCTTTTTTTTGTTTTACTTTTAATATCTGAAGAAGTGGATGCATTGTCACACACTGAAAACAGTCTTTGAGTAAAATTTTAAGAGAAGCTATATGAGATAGAAGCATAGAACGACAATTTCAGAAGTATTCAGGAGGAAGAAATAATTCAGTTAAATCATTCTCATGTCACTAGTGAATAATATCATTATCCAAATCTGATAATAGAATTTTGCATATAGATTAATGACATAAACAGTGGCATTATTCCAGTATTATTTTAGAATTCTCCCCACACAAAACAATTCACTGTTAATATTCACCTGTTATACTTTGTATGTCTCAGTAAGATCTTGCCTTATTTGTATTTATATTCTAAATGTTTACATATTGTCTGTTTCTTCCTTTAGAGTATGCGATGAACTATATTGTTTTACCTGCTTTTGAATTCCTCGTTCATAGTATGGTACCTTACACATACCAGTTTCTCAATAAATCCTTGTGCAGACTATAATTGATAATGTAAATACAGGAAAAAAGAGGGTTAAATATTAAATTAAAAGACACTGATATTTTAGATTAACTTTGAAAAGCCCTTATAATGCTTTTGTTTTGCCCTGTTCTTTTCTGAAAATTACTTATGGTACTTTTCAAAGACCTTTTATCATGGCCAAACTCTGACTGATAACCAGCTGTAAGGATTCTAAGCCTCACGTCCATTTTTCTTCTGCTCAGTAACTGCTGTGATTTCCTTCAGCTTTTCAGATTTTTATTTCTTCTACTTATTCAGACTGCATTATTTTACTCTTAATGCTTGTAAGTGGCTTGTTAGTGGCAGCTTACATTTTCACTTTGGGATAATCCAGATATTTCTACATTTATGTGAGGATTTCATACAGTGGTACTTCTTGATAACCAGCAGATCTGTTTTGGCAGCTTTCATAAGCGATGTCTGAAGATTATTTAAATGTGTTATGGTAGAATGCCCATTATTTAGTAAGAAAAAAAAGTCTTATAAATTTAATCCACTTTAAAACAAATTGGACAAATACTAGATATGCAAAATACTTCTCATCTGTAGCCTCAATTAGATGCTCACTGGACTAAACCTAATTGAAATGAATATATGAAAGAAAAGAACAAAATTATGAATACTTATGTAGCTCTTTAATATATTGTCGAATGTATCTAAACTTATAGATGTAAAGAGGAAATGTCGTGAAAGTTTTGGGCTATAGGCACAGGTGCACACAATAATGTGTGTCTTTTCCCCCAACTTTTCCATATTTAAAAATGGTGCATGTTTTAAGGAAGGAATTATTTATAAAGCTAGGAGACTTCCTATATCTGATTCACCTTCCTTGTTTTATAAATGAACCTGAGACACGATTAAGTTCATAGCTATATCTAAAGACACTTAGTTGTAGTTGTCAATGAATATCTAATGATATTCAAGTGAATATCAGTGAATATCTAATGTAAATTATAAACCAAACTCTAATAGACTCCCTATTTTCTGACTTCAAAACCAGTGCTTTTGTTTCTGTTTAGTATGTTTGTTGGTTGGTGTGTTTTGCTATCAAAAGAAAAACCGTGTTTAAATTCATTTGTGCACAGGGATAATTTGTTCTTTTGCTTATCCTAGCTAGTTTGACAGAGCGAGTATGGGTTGCTTCATCCATCATTCTCCAAGATCTCAAATCCATGCATTTGTTTAAGCAAACACTCCATGAGCGGCTGCCATGTCCCAGCTTCTGTACTCATCTCTGGATTTCTAAAGAGCACTAAGACACAGTCCCTTCCTTTAAGAAGTTCAAATTAAATTGAAAGTTTTATAGAAGAGGCATGATATTAATAATTACTCGAATTGAACATCCTGTTATCCTTCAAATTTAATTATGGATGCCAGACATTTTTTGTTACTTTCTACTACTTTGGTTGGACATGCTGATAATAAAATGATTTTAAAGCCTTGCATGTCTGCCAAGGAACTATGATAAATCAGTCAGAGTTCAATAGAAAGTATTAAACCCAGACCATAAAATACTTTATTTCCGCCAGTGTGCATTTTTAGGACATCATTCTTCAGCAACTTCTGATGCTCGTCTTTGGTTTAATTGAAATATATTAGAGATTTAAATTTTGTGTAATTAACAGAAAACCTAAGAAATATTCAATAGCAGTGTCACTTAGTTGTAACAGGCTGCAAGTGGTTATACTTTAATTGCTGTTATAATAACCCATTAGTTGTGCCTCTGAAGAGGTGTCAGATACTTTTTTCTCTTTCTGAAACATCTGTGTTATTTAATAAATTGAATAAGTTAGCTGGAGTTTGCCCAGAATACTAAGTAAGTTGAATAATCACCTCTCAAGAGAATTTCTTTGAAGCAGTCTCACCCTGGGTGCGGCATCTCTGTTGTACACTTGGCAGTAAAAGTTGTAGAGTTTTCTCTCACTGCCACATGTTAATTAGATATTAACAAAACAACACTTTTCTTCTTAACCCTGAACTGCTCCACATCTTCCAATTTAGTAATTTATTATTCAACAGTGATGCTGCAGGGTCACCGCGTATGGTGTGAGGTAGAGAATTGTGTTCTTTCCTTGTTTTGTCCAAGGGTCTGGAAAATGGCTTCTGAGCTTGAGAATGGCACAAACTCAAAACTATTGTTCATGTTTTCCTCTCGAAATATAAAATGGATATCTGAGTCAATTGGATTTATAGCCATGTTTTGAATTACTGCCGAGGACTTTCATTCAATTAAAAGTGAAAGTAAATTTTCCTTTGATTAATCTTCCTGTATAGTTTTTGAAACATTTTAATGAAAAGATGTTAGAGTGATCAAAATAATAATTCACAAAAAAGTCAATAGTTGAAATTCAATAAACTGATTTTAAAAAGACATGATCAAGGAGATTTATAGATGTCCAATATTTAGTGAGCGTTTTTGAAGAAAAATGTGTGGTTGAGAGGTGAAAAGCAAGCTAAAATGATCACATTTAAAGCAGTAATAAATATTATTTTTTAGTATTTTTCCTTCAAAAGCAACCATGTTAAATTTCTAGCTGCAGTGAAATTTTGTAATTTTACAAGGTACAAATAAAATAATATTTGCCTTAAGAAATTTTGTAAATTGTTTTATCTGTCTTGGATTACATTTTGTATCTGTTTACACAATGTGATAAAATGTTGGAACTTTTCTTCATTTTGGAGGTAATATAGGGGTTCCTAGGGTTATCTGGAAATGTTTCAGTGAAGTCATGAAGTAGAGTGAGGACCAGGGGAATTAAAAGGAGGAGACGTAAGAGAAAATGAGAGAGCAAATGATTGACTCTGAGTCTAGTAACTAAATTAGATGCAAGCGTATTGTAGCAGGATCTACTTGGACAGCAGCTGATATTGACACTTTGGCAACATTTTCAATTGACTCTAAAAGGGATCTCTAAAAGTTGAGTCCATTAAAGAAAAATGTTTTCTGAGAACAAACTTACATACTCCATACGTTAGTTTTTTAAATTGGATTCTGGTAACAGGTATTTAAAAATAAAGGCTTTTACTATGTAATATACATATATATTTGTATGTGTGTGTGTATATATATATCAAGGAAGACCATGATTACTTGGACAAGTTTTGCTTCTTCAATTTGGTTGAAGAATTCAATTCAATTTGAACTGAGAGAATAGTCAATAATTATAGTTATACTTCCTGAATTACAAAACTTGCAACTTAAACAAATGTTTTATTACTGTTATTTTTATTTTTGAATAGTCAGTAACAGAGAGCTATTTTTCAACTTTATTTCAGCCTAGAATAAGAATCTGAAATTGAAGAACTACGGCATTATGAGACTATAGAATAGTGATTAAAGATCGTCTCAAAATAACTCCTGGTTGTGAATTTTTACCTCGTCACTCCTTAGCTGTATGACTTTCATCAAATTGCATAAACTCTCTATTTCTTTATTTATAAAGTGGAGATAATAGCTATACCTATCTCATATAATTAAATGAGTTAATGTATGGAAAATGCTCAGAACAGTGCCTGAAATTATAATTAAAATTAATACTGTTGTTAAGTTAGTAACTGACACTATTACTTTAGAGATAGCTCATATTTCTGACATTGTTAATCTGTGCAACACTGATAATTACACATTTTTAAAATAGTGTGCATTTAATTTCAAGATGGAATTCTTATGAAAATGTTTTTTTTTCCCCACATGCCAAGATGTGTTTTTTCAGTTAACTTACAACATTTCTTTGTTTTGGAGTTTATTTTATAGTAATTATACCAACTGGAATTTGTAGCACTTGTAGAGTGCTAATTTATCTCATTTAATTTTTAAAATGTCCTTTAAAATGGGTATTCTATAATTATATCCAGAAAATAAGGCAAGATAACTTATTCAGTGTCACACAGCTTTATTTGATGGAGGAGGGAACCCAAAGAAAGTGTCCTAATCAGAATGTGTGTGCTCCCTTTCTCAGTCAAGGTGCAGGTTCTTATGGACCTCCTAAATCAAAACTAGAAGAGTGTATTCAACAGTATCTTCTTTACTTGTCCATCATAAAAGACAACCAAATTCAAAGAGTTTTCCTACTCTGAAGCATTAAATCTGAGATTGCTATTAACTGTCCTAATTAATTCATTCTTTTTTCTTTCATGTACTTAATAAGTTATTTGAGCTTCTGCCTTATAGAAGATAATGTGCTTTGAAAATGCTTGGTGTGCACCCAACCTATGCTTAGTATGTGTATACATATATTTAGAATTGCTCCAAATATAATGGCATACCATATTAAAGAAAAAAAAAAGATCTTATAGTGACTTCAAAGCAACATACAGTAAAGCAAGATAATATAAAGTAGAAGTTACTAGGAAGGATAAATATATGTATATATGTGCATACACATGCATTTGGGAACTTATTTTCTTAGGTTAATTTTTTTTTCTATTTTCTTATTCATAATTAGTTTTCAGGTTAGTTAAAGCTATATTTATATTTAATATCTTTAACTTATAGTATTAATGGTCAGGATATGAGTCTGAATTATTTTGTCAATAACATAGTACATAGTTAAATCTCAGATGCATATAGTACTTGCTGATGTCTTTGGTACCCTTTGGTTTGGAAGTATTTATTATTTGAAAAAGTGAAATCTACTGGGTCAATGAGAATGGATAGAGTAAATGTCCTCTTAACATTCTTGGAATATGAATATTGGAGACTAGAAGAGGAGTTATTGGTTTTTCCTCTTTATTAGCATATGCTCTTTGATCTTGCTTTAAATATATGTTGACAGAAACATTATTTTAATACGAAAGCATAATCCAAATGAGTTGCATGTCTACTGAAGACATTTTTCATGTGTAGTCAATCAACCATATGATGAAAACTAGGGCAGAGTAACCAAAGTGGCACTTGGGAATTTAATGTGAAACTTAATTTGCATAGGACAGTAGTCATTTTATAGATAAAGAGTGATAGGTGAAGCCATATTAGAGTAAATACCATTAGGGAGACAAATTCAGTGTGATGTGTTTGCAAATCAGAATAGACGGTCATTGAAGCTGCTTGTTGATCTAGTGAGTAATATACACAGATAATATTTAGATAATATAGCTATATATTATAGATATTATCTGGTGAGTAATATACACCAGATAATATACACCAGTAATATACACCTCTACAATAGATGAAGCTGAACAGAAAATTTATTTTTTGGTATCTAATCAAGCATTAGCTACTCCAACTTACCAGTAATTTATTTAACATTAAACCTTCTGGTAGAAGAGACAGAGAAAAGCCTAAATTCAGCCATCGATGAACTGTTTGCAGACTTTTTCTTGTGCTGTCAGGAAGCTGTTATTGCCTTTCACCTCCTCTCCTTCCCAAACTCATCCTTTCAATTGCTTTTATCGGGAAATAAATCAGATTAACTCCACGGTCACGCTTACCCAAAGCAAACTGACCTAGGAGGCTCTATGAGACGCCTTCTGTAGTCTAGTAGTGCCACACTCTAGTTACTACACTGAAGAATAATATGACTTTGAGTGGTATTTTAGTACTTTAAAGATTTCCTATTTTTAGGTATACATTCTAAAACATTTATAGGTGAATTTATATGTCTAATTTGTGCTTTAAAATAATCCAGGGATGGAAGGAATGGGTGAGACTAGATGAAACTAGATTAGGCGTGAACTGATAATTATTGAAGGCAGATGATTGGTAAATGGAGATTCATTATACTTTATTCTCTACTTTTGTGCATATTAAACAATTTCTATAATAATTTTTTTAATGTATGAATGCAAGAAATGCCTACTTAGGGTCCAAAGTATTGCTTTCCTTTCCTCATGCATTAAAACGGGGACCATAAGCTCTTTCACATCTTGCTCTTACATATTGGAAAAATGTTTTTGAAATTATCATGTATAGATTTATACGAAAATTCACCCACCCATAGGATCCCCTCTGACTTTAAAAATAAGAGAATTTTACCTGAATAATAACATGATTGAATATGCGCTTGAATTTAATGGGCTTGCTGCTGAAAGATAGGAGGAAGATTTAGCTTTTCCTTAAATGTTTACTCTTGTTCTAGATAGAAAATATCACTGTGAAGAGGTTACCCAAAATAGAGAAATTAGATATCATTTTTATCACCTATAAAATGATGGTGCAAATAACATTTAAGGTACCTCAAAGCCCACCAAATCTGAGCATGTGTGGCAGTAAACACACTGAAAGATACAGTATTAGCATATTTATACTTCTTTATAAAACTTTAGTTCAACTATCTTTAGAATTCCAAGTTTCCCAAATTAAGAAACACATGAATAGAGGAATTCTGCAATTTCTTTTCATGAAGCAATGTGTGTGTGTTTTTTTTTTCTTTTTCTGACAATTTGTGTGGCATGGAAGATACTCTGTTTGGTAATCTGAGTGAGGTTTGGGAACGAGTCCACTGCCTTCCACAGGCTCTGCCACAAAGTGGATGCTCAGTAATGCTGCAGTGAGAGGAGACCAAGAGACCTGCTGGTCGGCATCATTTTGAGGCAGGTAGATCACCAGTATCCCATCGTATGGAGTAGACAGAACGGTCCTGAGTTACATACTGAGTGGTTTCCTTGAAGATGTTAACTCTTTGCACATCTTTGTCTCACCTCTAAAATGGTGCTAATTAATTTTCTTTCTATGTTAAAATGATTCTATGATTTGACCATTTTTAATAACACACTACTAAGGTCAGGTTATAATGCAAAAATAAATAAATAGTGGTCAGTGTAATATGCCATCTTTACAAAGCAGAATATCTGCATGGCTAGAAAAACAGTCTTGTCTTATTTTCCTGCCAGTTATGAATTCTTGATGCAGTTAGATTTGAGAAATGTATTTGGGAGACTGAAAAAAAGCTTCCATAATTAACAATGAGTGAAGTTTTGGCCCAAAAGTATTTGTATGAATCTTTTTGCAGTATCTAGTTTGAAGTCAAGATGAGGGTAAAAATTAATATCTCACATAATATTTGTTATATTTCAAATGAACTGTGTCAGGATGACAGGTTCTCGGGACATATAATAGTTTCTGAATATAGATTTCCTTTTTATTTTTCCCACTGCTTGCTTATAAATCCAGATTTAAATAGACCTAAGCAATGAAAGTGGAAATATTTAGCCACAGTTGCATGCATAGAAAGTTTTTCAAAATAAAGTGTGAAATGAATTGCTCTTGTTGATATTACTGCTGTATTTATTATTTGTTTATTTACCAAAATGCCCTTTTTTATAGAATGTCTAGCACTGGTGGCTTTAGATTAAGAGGGGCGTGATTTAGTTTCCATTTTTATTCAGGATGCTAAGTCTTTAATATATTAAAAAGTATTGCTAAGTTCACATTTAGGAAAATGAAACAGAACTTCTTTTCCTTTGGCAAATCATACTTCTTTTTAAAGAAAGTTTTCTCTTTGGGAAATTTGAAATGCAGGAAATTTATAATGCATTTTGTTGGCTCTCTGTTCAAACTCCTTCTCCCTTTTTAAGACAACTTTTCCTCCACTTCCCAACCTCCCATCTCCCCCCAGAAAAACCTTCTTTTGCAAATCTCTTACTGTTGTAAAACATTGGCCCCTTTTAGTAGTCTTTATATGGAACAGAGGCCATCCATTGTCTGTGTTTTTTCAGGAGTCAGATGGCCAGGGCTGCCCCTTCTGCCGCTGCGAAATAAAAGGAACAGAGCCCATAATCGTGGATCCCTTTGACCCGAGAGATGAAGGCTCCCGGTGCTGCAGCATCATCGACCCCTTCGGCATGCCCATGCTGGACTTGGATGACGACGATGACCGAGAGGAGTCCTTGATGATGAATCGGTTGGCAAATGTTCGCAAGGTAGACTAGAAATGGGTTTCGTTGGAGCAGGGGGTGTGGAAAAGAAATGATACTGTCATCAATGGGGTATGACTGAGTATATTTGGGTTTGGAAAAGATGTAATAATCAACGAATAGTAAAAATACAATGTTGACAAGCTGATAAGAATCAAAGAATGAGAAAAGACCAGACCGAACTAGCCAGAGTTCTCTCTTTCTTTAAGCTATATAATTTGAGATGATTGGAGTTTTGTATAGAATTAAACATCATCAAAGATTGGCAATAGCAGATCTCTAAAGAAAGATCTAAGAAAGAAAGTCACTAAAATTGGAAAGGATAAAACTGAATTTGATTAAAAATAGTGTGTGTTAAAGTCTAAAAGAAGTGTCTGATAGAGTTATTTTCTGATCAGGAAAGCCAGCCTGCTGTTTGGCCACTAAGAAGTTATGCAAGATTTACCTTTGTAAATCTCCTGTCTGAGATTTGTTCATCAATATTGACATATCAAAAAATTGACTATCAGTTCACTGAGAATAGATGTTCCTGCCCAGTTGGCCCTTATGCATACAGGCGACTAGTCAGTGGACAAGAATGCCTGTTGATTAATTTTCATATAAGAATATACTGGTCAAGAGAACTGGACTCCTGGCCATCCGACTGTTATCCCTGTATGGAAACATGCATGAAATTCAAATTATAATCAGAAGTTCTATGCTCCCCAAATCAGGACAATGGGAATGAGTGGTATGAAAAGATGTGCAAATACAGTGAGAAGGTGCCACCCTCTTCCCAGCTCACAACAAACATGGCTAATCAATCATGGCACTCATCCCTGCTGAGTTCCCATCTGGCCTGGAAACCCTGGGTGTTTGATTGTATCCTGCCACAGACAAGGTCTGTGGCAGGGGATAGCAAACTATGGCCTGCAGGCCGGATCCTTCCTGACAACTCTTTATGGTCTGTGAATGAAGAATGATTTTACCATGTAAATAATTAAATATATAAATGATTTTTGTTATTTTTCATCTTGGCTTGTAGAGCCTAAAATATTTATTATCTCACCTTTTTAAAGTTTGCAGGTGTCTGGTCTGGGATGTAGTGAGCATATAATGTTTATTGAATGTATGGAGATAGAGAATGACATGAAAGTATTTGAGACGTACTCAGCAACTTGAGTAAGTCAGGTGACCTAGCTAGTAATGTTTTCTAACTAAGAAAATGTCATTTCGATTTTCTTTACTAATGGGTTTTCTTTGTTCAGTGATCCATACCAGGGCATGGCAATAGGATTTAGAATAACTGAAAAACTTTGTAGACTGTCTACTCAGGGGATTACAGTATTAGCCCTCTATAAATTGGAAAAAGTCGCAAACTCGTTTTGCTTTCCATTGATACTTGAGTATCATTTTAAGTACTATTCGTTATTAGAAAGAATAATTGGTAATATAAAATGTGAAGCAGAATATCCAAAGGTGACTGTAATGATTGTCCCTGATCTTTTTACCCACTCCCAAATTCATGCAAGCCGTTTCCACCTGACACACTGGGGAGCTTTCTGTTTAGGCAGCTGATAGATTTTCGCATTGATCCTCTCTGTTGTTTACTCAAGAAAGAGAAGAATGAAGTTCTCAGGCTTTATTGTCCCAGAAGTCACACTTCAATGGCTTATTTGGCAATCATAAAAGTCATTTAATAAAACTTTGACAGTGTCAGTGCTATTTCTGTACTTTCCTGTAGCATTTGGATATTGAAAATGTAAAGAACTTGTAATTATTCATTTTTATATTGAGGAATCATATTTAAATTAGTCTTTTTGTGCACTGATCTGCCTCTAGTGAATCAAGCACACTAAATGTTATATTTCATAAATCTCTGCTGCCCAACTTTCAATAAATTTAAATTGTGTCAGATAGAAACATTGATGCTTTCTAAATAACTGAGAAAACTATTGCTATGGCTTTGTGTTCATGTAGCACTCTACATACATGTACTTCTATTGCAGGAGTTAGGCTTAATTGTTATGTTATATTTAGAGGACTGTCTTCTTCACTTGACTGTTGATTCTTAAAGCCAATGGCAATGCCTTATGTATCTTTTTGTACCTGGTTCCTAAACGCACTTAGTGTTCTAGATTGCTAGCTGCCAGAATGCAATATACAGGAACGGAATGACTTTTCAAAAGGGGAATTTAATAAGTTGCTAGTTTACAGTTCTAAGGCTATATAAAATGTCCCAATTAAAGCAAGTCTATAGAAATGTCCAATCTAAGGCATCCAGGGAAAGATACCTTGGTTCAAGAAGGCCGAGGAAGTACAGGGTTTCTCTCTGAAGTGAAAAGGCACATGGCGAACATGGTCAGGATTTCTCTGTCATCTGGAAAGTCATGTGGCAAACACTGCATCATCTGTTAGCTTTCTCTCCTGGCTTCCTTTCATGAAACTCCCCGGGAGGCATTTTCCTTCTTCATTTCCAAAGGTCACTGGCTGGTAGACTCTGTACTTCTCGTGGCTGTGTCATTCTGCTCTCTCTGAATCCCCAGCTTTCTCCAAAATAGGATTCCAGTAAACTAATCAAGACCCACCCAAGTGGGTGGAGACACATCTCCACCTAATCCAGTTTAACAGCCACTCTTGATTGAGTCACATTTCCAGGGAGATGATCTAATTACAGATTCAAACATACAGTACTGAATAGGGATTAGAAGAAATGGCTGGATTTATAAAATGGGATTAGGATTAAAACATGGTTTTTCTAGGGTACATACGTCCTTTCAAACCAGCACACTTAAGTAAATGTTTATTAAATGAATTAATAAATGCACATGAATGCATACATATTCCTTGAGAGCAATGACCTGATCTTACTCATTTTTTATCCTCAATCCATTCTGAAGACTAAATATGTATTACAATATATATTTATCAAATTATAAGTTTTATCTAATTCAGTTTTATGAGCTGTGGTTATAAACAAATATTGCATGGTCATTTTGGCACAATAGCTCTTCTACCTGAATTTTTTCCTTTCTTCCTTTCTCTGTAACTCTCTTTCTCTTTCTCTTTGTCTGACAATTCTGTTGGCTTGTTTATTCCTTTATTGATTTATTTTTAGAACATTTCATTCTCTCAGTCATAAGAGTGGCTGTCAGTCATTGTCCGGGAGAATGATTCAGTTTTCTTTTAACTACCATTTCAAATACTCTTCTCATCTTTCTTCTTTTTTATGAGTGGGTGATAACTATTTTGTAAAATTATTTCTTCCTCTCTTAAGCATATTGTAATCTGTAAACTAGTAATTCTTTCATCATAAAATAGAACACTGGCTGTTTGTCTATTCCTGTCATCATGGTGATATCCAGTGACTAGAATTTATAAATAGAAGCATGATGGACAAATAGAATGAGTTTTATAAAATTCTTTCATAATTTAAAAGTATTTGCTAATGCTAATTTTTACAGAAGCAAGTACAGCCTATAAATCTTTGGTGCATTGTGTTGGTTTCCATTCTGGAATAAGTTTCTGGATAGATGATTATTGTGATCTGTCATTTTTATAGGAAGTATTAGAAATTAAACTGCATTTGATAAACGGTTGTATTTCTTTAACATATATTTAATATCTCTACTTTTATAATTTGCTTGTATGGATTATATTAAAATAATTCGCTACTAAACCTCTTTTAAATTTGGAATTCAGGAAAAAATCAAACTTTCCAAAATGTCAGCTAAAATACTGTTCTAAGGGTTAAATAATTTAAGTGAACTAACAGTGGTCTTATTTTCTGTATAAGCTGAAATTATTAAGTTGTCTCTAAGGTAGGGTGAAGTTGTAATTGCTTATTGTTCAAACCAACTTTACCTGATATTCGGAGAGCAATAAAGGGTTTCACATGAGGGTATTTTTCAGTGACTGAAGTTTATTCCTTTAATCCGCAGAATGTTCTTGTTTCTCAGCCATTTTTATGGAAATATTTCTGAAAGATTTGTTACTCTTCCCTGCCTCCTCAAAATTGGTTATGCAGTTGTGTGAAGGCAGTGAGTATAAGAAGTCAGTGTAATCAACATGGCACATTTCTTGAAGTTTAAGATTTAAGGGCAGGTTGAATGTAGAGGGGGGAAACCAGGAATTAAATTAAAATCACACATATTTGGTTCAAAGTACAAATTACACACAAATGTTTAATGTAAAATATGAAACTTCCAAGAAGTTTGAAGCTGATCATAGGCTAGGAGATACAGTACTTCTCATAAGAGGTATTTCAGCAAGACATAGGATCTCTGCTAAATGTAGTTAACAGTGTTTATCATTAGAATAGAGCAGTGCCCCCAGGTTATTCCTATGTGTGATGCTGTTTGTTCTAATTTAACCTGGACCCTATTAGCAATTTGTTAACTGTTCCCTGTCAAACCTCAAAGAGAAGTCAACTCTTATTCTACTGCCCATATTGTTCAATTGCCTCAATCGATTTTTCTCATTATATAAATTTCTAGCAGTTTTCCTTATCTTAATTGTTTATAATTTATAGGATTTAAAATGTTTCAGAAGTTACTAGAGGAAAGAACACATAATTCAGCCTTTAAAATAGTGAACCTCATTTTACATATAAATCTAATATCTGTACTATTTTCCTATGGAAAGAAATTCAAAAGAATCCCTGCCTCCCCCACCCCTAGTTAGAGGACTCTTCCATTAGATTCTGTACTTCTCGCAGAATTGTTCGTGGTTGAGGCTTCTGCAAGTGTGGCATAGGATGGGCAGGAAAAGATTGCATCTAACACTCCTCATATAACCTGTTACTTATTGTCTGAAAGGGAGCAACGGTACAGGTACTCTAAAATATATAACACAAGAGCCATGTGCAGTTACATTATATACCATGTACGTATATGTGTAAATATTTCTGTAGTGTACTTTCTGAATAATATTCTATGTAGGCTGTTAGTTTAAATCTTCTTTATTTTGTTGTATCTACAATTAATATGAGAAAAGAATAGTTTGTAGCAAGGAAAATATTCTTAGAATATTGTATTTTATGTGATGAAAGTTTTATCAATATCCTTCATTAAATTTTATGCATTTAGAAATAGCAGAGCCGTTTCCACTGTCCTTTTTATATTACCAGTAGCTACCTTATTCAGATATGAAAATTCATTAAGCAGAAATCTTCTTAGAAGTATTATAAAATCGACTTTGATTATCTCTGAGATTGTCAGAACTCTAATCTTCATAATTGGAGAGGTTTTTCTCTTGTCCTGTTTCTATAATAGTCTGGCTGGGCTGAAAGTATACTATCAGATGTTTTGCCATATTCTTAATAATGGGTCTTATTAAAGCTTTTATAAAATCAGTCATGAAAAAGTGTGGATAAAATGAAAAGTGACTAAAATAAAGTGAGTCCCTGATTACTATTGATAGTTGCTGAGCATGCTGAGAAAGGTTTTTGACTACTTTACTTCTTGGGCTTTTTCTGTCAATATTGTCTGTTAAAATTGCAAATGTGGATTTCCTTATTTGTTATGATATCCGTTAACATCCTATTCTGAGTACTAAAGAATTCTGTAAATTTTGTCAGAGAAATAAAGAAGAGCATTTATTAACATCAGAAAGCAAGGAATTGGGAAAAATTGGTGCATATATAGACATAAAAGAATCAAAATGTGATTTTTAAATTCCTTAAGCTGCAGGATTCCAGTTTGTAAAAGATGTACTCATCAGCTACCAGTATTAAAGAATTTTAGATAAGTTAGTGAGATATATTATGCTGGTGTGATAATAATGGCATGAATTAAGGCAGTCCCAGCCTTTCTATTTTGAAAAGAGATGAAATGAAAACCAAACAAAAAAATCACTTGCTCTACTGTTCTGAAAGCAAGTGCAATACTAGAAAAGAGTGGGACTTGCCTGATGTCAAAATAGAGGATAGAATTAAACTAATTAGCTATACTGTTACTTGAAAAGATTGTTCCCTTCTTCCCAAAATTTACAGTTACCTCTACTTAAGTGATTTGGGATATTGTACAATAAATTATGTACAGTTAATTCTCTGTCCATGTACTTCTTCCTGTACTTTTCTAGTTGTGTACTTCTTCCTGTACTTTTCTAGTTAATTTTTCCGTAGCTTCCCTTGATGTTTTCAATGCTAACTTAATAGGCAGATAAATATGAAGTAAGAAAGAAAGGAATTCATTTGAGGCAATTGTAAAAAGGAAATGTTCTTTTGAGAATCTCTTAATATGTCTTTATTATTTAGTTAGCTAGGTTTTATTTAGTTAACTACTTACTCATTAGAAGGGCAAAACTGGAAAAGCAGAGAGGTAATCTGTATTTTTAAAGAAAATTACTAGGGTAAAGTATTTATAATAATTATAAAGGATAAAGGTTAGTTATACTGATACATGGTTCATTCAAATCAGGGAGGTGAGGAAGGGTATGTTTAATAAGGGGACAGAACATAAAAGCTAGCAACAAAAAGAAGAAATGTACATGGCCAATAAATACTGCAAGTTTTTAAAAAATTATTCATCAAAGAAATGCAAATTGAAAGTGGACCATTGAAATGCCAGTCAAGTAACAAAGTAACAAAGCAAAAATGAAAACTAAACAATACTTAATGCTTGTGAGGTGTGTGAAGTGGTAGCCATTATACATGGCTGGTGGAAGAATATGTTGGAGATACCTTTCTGGACAGCAGAAAAGTCTTAAGTATGTACATATACTTTGGCCCAGTTAAGAGTCCCTAGTCTCAAAATATTCTGTGATTCTCTCCTTAAAGTAAAATATATATAATCAAAGAGTTCTTTATGATACTACTTTCTATTAGAGAAAAATTAAGAACAGCATTGTTTGAGTTTGCTAAAGCTGACAAAATGCAATATTCCAGAAATGAGTTGGCTCTTACAGTGGAATTTATTAACTGACAAGTTTGCAACTCTGACGCTGTTTTGTTTTTGTTTGCTTTTTTTTGTCCTTCTTCCCTCCCTGCAACAATTCCCTTTGTCAGTAGTTCAAAAGCAGAGAAAGTTACATGGCTTGGGAATAGGAACGGTGGAAGAAGGCTGAGAGCAGATTTGAAGGAAATGTCTTATAACAGTCATTTTAGGGATTCATATAAATTGGTAGATTAAAGATGAGTTGCCACGTCCCTTTGCAGCACTTTTACATGATGACTACCTATACTTGGGGAAATTCTGTTACCCTAGAATTCCAAGCCCTTTAAAAGGCCAATAAAAATGCAAAGAAGTGTTGTAGTTTAAAGGAGAAATAGTCTTCATTGAGTCAATTTATTTTGTTCCTTTTTGTTTTTTAGAAAGAAAGGGTGAACTTTCTGTTTTTTCCTTAAGAATATCTTATACATTTTGATGTCATGAATTTTTAAGTTCTCATAACTTAATGCTTAGCCAAGTGTAAATGCTTATGTTAGGTTTCTTTTTCCCCTTGATTTCTAAATGAGAAAGAAAAATATAATTTGTGACTGGATCAAATAATTTAAAAGTGACTTTTAATTTGAAAACCATCTACTAATAATATTTACAAATGTGCATAGTTAGTGATTGACTTTTACCAGCAATAAAAGTTAATGCAAAGACCCTAATTGCAGAATTGTGTGTAGAAAATAGCAGAAGATTCAGCAAATAATGTATTACTATCAAAAGCATTGTTAAATTATCTGCTCTTACATGAGAATTTTACTATAATTTAAGAGAACCCAGGAAAATGATTAATTATGGTGAACTTAGTTGCCTGATTAATAAAGATAGAACATTTTTTTTTCCTTCATGTATCAGTATACCCTCCATAAATTCATTCTGACTAAGCCAATTTACAGATACTACAGTGCTTCAAAATAAATTAGCTCTTCAGAACAGTACATAATGACCTTTGAGAACACAATATGAATTGTGCTAAGATCTGCTTCCAGGGACTTTCAGAAGGCTGCACAGTCTGTTTGTCTGAAATTATATTATATATATAAAAGCTCAGGGTTATTACTGTGCCACACAAGTTGTTTAGATGTCTGTCCCGAATTTAGGTCTACTGTTTCAACATCGGTCTAGCCCTGCACCTATTTCAAATAGAATTCATCCCATTATTTAAATATAGTAGGAATTTAAGTACTTAAATGCTAGTTAATTAATCCAGTCTAAAGCAGAAGTCAAGTTAGCCATGTCACAATTCTGTTTTCCTGTTTCAGGTGAGTGGTAATGGGGGGCGGGGTGTAGGAAGATAGTTCTGGAAGATCAGCACAGAATTTTCTCTGGAAATGGCTCAATGAATTAAGTGTCTGCATTCAGTGTTTATAATAAAAGGTATTTGTGCTAGAAACTGGGAATAATTTTGCTTACTGACTCTTCTTTATAAAAAATAGTAGCCAAATTAACAAAGCATTTTTTTATCAGTTAACAGTTTTGCTACTTCCAAAAAATGTCATTTATCCTGATGGGAATTGTAGAGAATTAAATGTCCTCTCACCTGAAATGTTACAATTCTGTGATGCACATAGCTTTACTTTAGAAAATTTTTCTGTTCCCTTTATGATAATTTTTTATATGTTTTGTTCCGTGAAGATTCACATTTGTGATGTTGTGATGCCCCATGACTTGTAGATAAGATTGCCAGGTAGGATTGCTACTTTGTTAAGAATCATGGCTGCTTGGAAATGAGTTATGACTATAGTATTTCTACTTTTCTCCTTCGATTTAGTAATGACTGAAAATATTTTTATCTTTTCAGAAGCTAAGAGATAGGAAGAATCATAAAATTGCTAAAAAGGAAAGGTTCTTAAAATTTTCATTTAAACTCACCTATAATTTTATTGACCTATTTTAACTTAGTTGGTACTGGTTCAGAGAGAAAAATCATGGCAGTATTTGGGTATATCGCTTGTATTTTATCTGCGATATGGTCTAAAAGCTTCTGTTAACCTCTCATTTTTATTCTTAAAAAGCTTTTACAAAGAGAGAAAATAACTCCCCACTCTGTAAGTGTGGGCTGCACACTTCCTGCAAAAGAACTGTATCAGAAAGGGGAGAGGAAGTCAGTAACTTTATATTAAATAAATGTGACAGTCATTACCTCAACCAGGTGGTCAAATCAGCATCAGCAGTGATAGATTGTGTTGATAGGACACACCCTTGATACGGTGTCATTAACATGGCACTTTACTTCTGTGGTCTCCCTGCCAAACTCCATAACCCCAGTCCGATCATGAGGAATTAAGACAAATGCCTTTAGAAGAGCGCCTGCAAAACACCGTACCAGTTTTCAAAACTGTCAAGGTCATGGAAAATAAGGAAAGTCTGAGAAACTGTCACAACCAAGATGAACCTAAGGAGACCTGGTAATTATGTAAGGTAGTACCTTGGAAGGTATCCTGGAACAGAAAGAGGACGTTGAGAAAAAACTAAGGAAATCTGAATGAAGTGTGAACTTTAATTAAAGGAAAAGTAGTCTGTATAATATAACCCTGTGGATGTGCACACAGATGTGTCTCAGTCAGATAAAGACAGTGGCTGAGTCTTTCTGCATGCTGCTGGATTTCAGATTAAATTAGCAGGTGATGTTATCAACTATTCTTAAATGTATGAATAATGTTAGGAGAAATACAGCTTAACAACAAGCTCACAACACTTCATAAATACTTGGATTAGGAAACAAATGACCATCAGGGCATGGTAGATTAATGTAGCACAGTATAAGTCTAAATTTCCATAGAGCCAGTAACTTAGCTTTGAAAAGGAAATTGCCTGATATTTCAGGACAGAATATTGTTTATCCTGTTAAGACTACCTGGCTAACTAGTATGTTTTTACACCAAGAGGTGATCAGATTATGCCACAATAGACAAAAATTTCTAAAGTAGGAAATGTTATATATGTGCAAATCATAGTATTTATTATTTGGCTTTTTGATACTATTTTACATATCAGACAAGATGGAAAACATGGAGTAGCATAGAAATTTTGCCAGTTTTATTCTAGAGGTGCAGACTCCTGGATTTAGTTTACTGTTTTTTAAAGGAAAACATTTAGTTTGAGATTTTCTTTTCCATGTAAAGGCTAAGAAAAAAGTAACGGGCTTACATTTGTTTTAGATACACTAAGTTATTTTTAGGCCCTTTCTGATTTAATTGGTTTGTAGGAAAATAGACTATGCACAGATGCCTATTTTATATGAAACAAGTGGTTTTGAAGTTTTAGAATGTACTATAAATCAAAACTGTAAGAAGATATCATAATATAGATTAACCAGGAACCATGTGCATTACTACACTGGGCTGTGTTTCCTTCAATGTAGTTTATTCTGTTTCTGGTTTCTACATAAAATGTAGACAGATTTCTTATAGAAATCTGGGTTTGATTATTTTCAAACTGTGCTTTGGCTATTCATTTTTCCCTGGCCCTTTCTGTAGTAAGTAAGGAGAAACCTAAATTTATTCTTTACATAATACTGCCCTTGAGGGACAGCGTGACCCCTTTCCATGGATTGGTCAGAGTGTGCTGAGTTTGTTTAAGGATGTTCGATGGTGGACCCCTTCTCAAAACTACCCGTCTTTCTTAATACCTGAAAGGCATATGTTTTACATACGTTTCTGTTAATTAAAAAGCAGCATCCTTCTCATTTTCTCTTCTAGTGCACTGACAGGCAGAATTCACCCGTCACCTCACCAGGGTCATCCCCCCTTGCACAGAGAAGAAAACCGCATCAGGACCCTCTGCAGACCCCACATCTGAGCCTGCCACCAGTGCCTCCCCGCCTGGATCTAATTCAGAAGGGGATAGTTCGGTCTCCCTGTGGCAGCCCAACTGGGTCACCAAAGGTAAATCCATTTTTTAAAACAGGTAGCTATATGTGATAATTATTATTGAGTACTTAGGCTCTTTTAGGCTCCATTACTCATATTTCTTGTGCTCTTAATTGTCAACACTTGTGATGGGTGTCTCATTTTATACATGGTGCGCCCACTGTCCTTACTTTATTACCGTAAAAGTTAAATAATTATTCAGAGAGAACTTACATCTGTAATAGTCCTCTGATTTGCTACAATGAACAGCAGCATGTAGTTCTTCTGTAAAATGGATTTAAAAGGTAATTAGAATGCATTAAAATAAATTGCATGCTATTATCAAATGATATTTCACACTCATTTTCATAGTGTCATGATGAGAAAAATGTGATGGGAGTATATTTGCATGAGGTTGTAAGGTGTGATAAGTTATTATCTTTGTTTCAGGGTGACTCAGAAGAGGGAATTATATGTACTTTTTATACCCAATGTAATTAATTGCAAAGAATTATAATAGTTGCAAATTAATTACATTGCTGTTTAATATTAAAGACATACTTATAAATCTATAAATTTAAACCCACAGTTTATTTTAGTTCTGTGTAGAACTTTCCCAAATTTGTTAAGAAGATCATATTTTGCTTTATTGAATACAGGATTTTAAACATTAATTCCATTTGGTAATATGTTTTACAGACTAATCTTAGTAGGAAGCCCAGTATTTTTAGCAGTATTTGATTTTCCTGAATTACTGTTAAGTTGGTTTTAAAACCATATTAAGATTTATTAGGATATTATTTAGTCAGAATTATGTGCAGACATGACAGATTTATTTTTATCTTTTATTTCCCTAACATAAAAAGCAAAGTCATTTATCAGATGAACCATGTGGATAAAAATCAAAAGCTATGAAAGGACATAGATTCAATTCAATGCCATATGTCTCCTATTTCCACCAAAAAAGCAGATGTTTTGGTTGTTTTATGTATTTTTTCATGCTAAAGATCCATAAAATCTGAACAAGATATATAAATGATGCTATTTCACTATTTATTTTTCACCATCCTGATAATAACTGATGAAGTAAAGAAAAAGAAAAATATGCCTCATATCAGTAGCCATATTACAGTGGTGAAAAACCCACAAATAAAAAATATAACTTTCCATCTTCCAGATGTCTCACCAATTTGGTTTTTAAAAAGCAAAGCAACAATAACAAGCTTTGATGGTTTCTTCTAGCTTCCTTAATTCATAAACAGGTGCAAATTAGTTATTGACACAGAATGTACCTTTTTTTTTTTAATTTTTATTGCTCTTCCTCCAGGCCACTCCTACCGCCCCCAGCACTCCCCATACCCCGGCCCTGACTCTCCACCACTGATCCCTTCTGACTGATATTCTTAGAGCTCTCCTTAAGGACATGGGGATTAGTGACCCTAGATCCTGCCTTTGACTATTTTTTTCTAATTTCTTAACAATATTTTTATTGAGATATCATCACACACAAACAGTCCATGCAAAGCATGCAATCAGTGGCTCACAATATCATCACATAGTTGTGTACTCATCACTATGATCTTTTTTAGAACATTTGTATCACTCCAGAAAAAAAAGTAAAAAGAGATAACTCATACATAGCCTACCTTTTGCCCCTCCCTTCTTTGACCACTAATGTCTCAGTCTATCCATTTTATATTTTTTTACCTCTTATCTCCTGCCCCCATTGTTATTATTATTTTATCCTTATTTTTTTACTCATCTGTCCATACCCTAGATAAGGGGAGCATCAGATGCAAGGTTTTCACAGTCACAAGGTCACATTGTTAAAGCTCTATTATTATACAGTCATCTTCTAGAATCAAGGCTCCTGGAACACAGTTCAGCAGTTTCAGGTACTTCCCTCTAGCCACTCCAATATACCACAAACTAAAAAAGATATCTATATAATGTATAAGAATAATCTCCAGGATAACCACTTGACTCTATTTGAAATCACTCAGCCCCTGAAACTTTATTTCATTTCTCTCTTCCCCCTTTTGGTGAAGAACTTTCTCAATCCCATGATGCTGATCCCAGCTCATCACCAGGAGTCCTGTCCCACATTACCAGGGAAATTTACACCCCTGGGGGTCAGGAGGGAGGGCAATGAGTTCATCTGCCCAGTAGGCTTAGTGAGAAAGGCCACATCTGAGCAACAAAAGAAGTTCTCTGGGGATGACTCTTAAGCACAATCATAAGCAGGCCTAGCTTCTCTTTTGCAGGAAGAAGTTTCATAGGGGTGAACTCCAAGATTGAAGGCTCAGCCTATTGAATGGTTTGTCCCCACTGCTTATGAGAATATCGAAGGATTCCCCAGATGGGGAAGTAGAACGTTTCCTCCTTTCTCCCCATCCCCCAAAGGGAGTCTGCAAACACCTTTTATTCACTGCCAGAATCACTCTGGGATGGGCTGGGACATCACACTAACCTGGACAAACCAACGAGATCTGCCCTATTCGACATTCCATGTAATTATGGAGTTCACCTAAACTGACCATACAAATTAAATTAGGAAATGCACTACGCAGAATATAAATTTTGCACCAAGTAAACATCTCTTCCTTTGGCCTCAAAAAGCAATTGAAGTTTTAAAAAATGGACCATATCATCCTTTACCCTGTATTCTGATTTACCTTAGTCCTATCCGGATCAGATTCGTTCATATCTCTAGTCGAAGTCGGATCATTTTTAAATGGTTTTAACATTTGCTGGGTGGGGTGATGCTGACTTTCATAGCTTCAGAGCTCTAACTCTGAGTCTCAGGTGTCACATAAATACCCAAAGTTTCAGGGAATGACCAGGTTACACACAAATAGCTCAGTATCTCATAATTTAAAAATACACCTCCAGAATAGATGTGACTGCTGTAAGAGTTTACAATATAGGACCCTTTACAATAGGCCGTAACCTGATAACCACGCTCTTGACTTCAGTTCTCTGAATTTCTGTATTATAGTTAGTTCACTGAGTGAGACATGATACTGTTTTGTTTTGTTTTGTTTTTTGCTGACATTTCATTCAACATACTATCCTTAAGGTTTATTCACGTAGTTTCGTGTCTCAAAATTTCACTCCTTTTTTTATCCACCCAGTAGTTCATTGTATGTATATACCACAGTTCCCCCTTCCATTCCTGTTGTTGTACCCTTAGCCCACCTCCATCCACTGCAAATCGAGAACACTGCCACCATAAACACCAGTGTGCAAATGCCAATTCATGTTCCCACTCTTAGTTTTTCCAGGTATATGCCTAGCAATGGGGTTTCAGGATCATATGGCAACCCCACCCTTTACCTCTTGTGGAACTATCACACTGCCCTCCTGAAGCGCTGCACCTCTCAGCTTCCCTACCAAGAGTAAATAGGTGCATCACTCTCTCTACATGTTCTCTAGCACTTGTTTCTTTCTGTTCCTTTTTTTTTCTTCTTGTTCATTTTTAAAGACACATCGTACAGTCCAACCTAAGTAAAAAGTCAGTGGTTCCTGGTATCATCACATAGCCATGCCTTTACCACCACAATTTGTATGAAGACATTTCCTTTTCTTCTGCAAAGAATCCCATACCTGTCTCCCATATCCCCTACTTGTTGTTATTTAGTTTTGGCTTAATTCCTTTATTACATTCAGTGGAAGTATATTACAATGTTACTGTTAACTGTAGAACCTAGGTTGCATTGATTGTATTTTTTTCCTGTATGCCACCCCATTTTCAATACTTTGCAGTGTTGCCAATCATTTGTTCTACTTCATGCAGAAATAGTCCTGTATTTATATACTGTATCACCGTCATTGTCCACTCTAGGCATTCCTAAGTTATACTGTCTCAGTCTTTATCTTCTCTCTTTCCTTCTGGTGTCATATATTCCCCCAGCCTTTCTCTCTCAATTATACTCACATTCAGCTTCATTCAGTGTACTTATATTATTGTGCTACCATCAGATAGTATCGTGCTATTCATCATGGTATGTATTTTAACATTAATCATTTGAAATCATTACATAATTTTTATATTTTGATACTTTTTTCTGTGTGGGTTTTATAATCGTAGTATTTGAATTAAGTCCTCATTTCTACAAAAAATATTAATGAAATATATTTATACAACTTTTCATTAATTTAAAAAAATTTTATTACATGATAATAAAAATTTATTACAAGATAGCCTAGAACCCTAGTTAGGCTACATTATGCCTTGAAGAACAGAAACTAAGTACCAGCTCAAAAGTCATTTCATTCAGTGCGTGGTGCAACCTTTACTTTTGCTCCCTTGTGTCTCTGTAGTCTTCTCCTGGCATGGTGAGGAAACAAGACAAACCACTTCCAGCCCCACCTCCTCCCTTAAGAGATCCTCCTCCACCTCCGCCCGAAAGACCTCCGCCGATCCCACCGGACAACAGACTGAGTAGACACTTCCATCATGTGGAAAGTGTGCCTTCCAGAGACCAGCCGATGCCTCTTGAAGCCTGGTGCCCTCGGGACATGTTTGGGGCTAATCAGTTGATGGGATGTCGACTACTGGGGGATGGCTCCCCAAAGCCTGGAATTACAGCAAGTTCAAATGTAAATGGAAGGCACAGTAGAATGGGCTCTGACCCAGTGCTTATGCGAAAACACAGACGCCATGATTTGCCTTTAGAAGGAGCCAAGGTAAGAAATATGCAAAGCAGAAGCTAAAGAATCTGCTCATAAACTCTTGCAGTATGAAGTACATAAAAGGATGGACAGTGCTTTTTTGCCTTTTGTGGCACTTCACTGCAGGTCTTTCATTATCTTCAAGTTATAAATAATCGTAAGCTCATTAAAACTCAAACTTGAAAGTTGCCAGGAAGAAGGTTCTAATTAATTATTTAATTTAAATGTGAAGCCACGAGACAATTTGCCAGAGATTTATTTCTTTCCTTATTTCATCAGCCAAAATCTCTTCCCATTAACAACTTGTTGATGGGAGAATCAACACTGTATGTTTTTTTTTTAATTCCCATAGTTCTGTGCTGTTGGAAAAAAATGTTTTATAATTAGAATCTATCATAAAGTAGTTAGTAAGGTAAAGGACTTTCAAGCTTGATGAGTTCTAATTTGAGGAATATGACCACTCTCCCTTATATATTGGGAAATAATTTAAGCATTCATGGAATTAAAGAGTCCGTAGTAGAAATAATAATTGAGTTTAAAACTAATCATAATAATTCCTTATATGTGATCCCATGATATTTTTGACTCTGAGATCAGATCATTGCCATATTCCCCCTGCTGAAGAAGCTTTTGCCTCTTTTGAAGACTATAGTATTAGAAATGATTCCATCCTCTTTGTTATTAGGAAAGTACAGGCATACTTTGGCGATATTGTAGGCTCTGTTCAGAACACCACAATGAAGTGAATATCCCAATAAAGCAAGCCACATGAAATTTTTGTTTCTTGGTACATATAATTTAGTGTATATGTTTACCCTATTCTCTAGTCTATTAAGTATCATTGCCTACAAAACAGTGTGCATTCATTAATTAAAAATTACTTTATTGCTAAGCAATGCTAACCTTAATCTGAGTCTTCAGTGAGTTGTAATCTTTTTGCTGAGGTAGGGTCTTGCTTGATGTTGGTGGCTGCTGACTAACCACAGTGGTGGTTGTTAAAGGTTGAGTGGCTGTGGCAGTTTCTTAAAGTATGACAACAGTGAAGTTTGCTACATCAGCTGACTTGCATGAAAGATTTCTCTGTAACGTGATGCTGTTTGATACTGTTTTACCCACAGTAAGACTTCTTTCACAATCGGAGTCAGTGATCTGAAACCCAGCCACTGCTTTGTCAGCTAAGTTTGTGTAGTATTCTAAATCCTTTTTTGTCATTTCAGCAATGTTCACAACGTCTTCACAAGGACTAGATCCCATCTACTTTCTTTGCTCGTCCTTAAGAAACAACTTCTCATCATTTAAGTTTTGTATGCGATTGCAACAGTTCAGTCACATTTTCAACATCCACTGCTAATTCTAATTCTCTTCCTAATTCCATCACATCTCCAGTTACTTCCTTCACTGGAATCTTGAAAACTTCAAAGTCATCCATGACAATTGGAATCAACTTCTTCGAAACTTCTGTTAATGTTGATATTTTGACCTCTTCCCATGAATGATAAGTGTTCTTAATGATGTCTAGAATGGTTAATCTTAAATAAGACCTGAAAGTCCAAATGATTCCTTGATCCACGGGCCAAATAGATGTTGTCGTAGCAGGCATGGCAACAGCATTGGTCTCATTGTACATCTCCGTCATATCTTTTGGTTGACCAGGTGTATTGTCAGTAGCAGTAAATTTGGGAATGAATCTTTTTCTGAGTGGTAGGTGTCAACGTGGGCTTAAAATATTCAGTAAACAATGTTGTAAACAGATGTGCTATCACCCAGGCTTTGTTCTATTTATAGAGCACAAGCAGAATAGATTTAGCATAATTCTTAAAAGCCTTAGTATTTTCAGAATAAGAGAGCAGTAGCGTCAACATAAAAATGCCAGCTGCATTAGCCTGTAACAAGAGACAGCCTTTTTTCTTTTTTAATTTTTTTATTGTATAATGTAACATATATACAAAGTAAAGAAAGAAAAAGAAACAATAGTTATCAAAGCACTCTTAAACAAGTAGTTAAAGAGCAGATCACAGAGTTTGTTATGGGCTATCATACGTTCATCTCAGATTTTTCCTTATAGCTGCTCCAGAATACAGGAGGCTAGAGGGAATAAATATTTTTTTATTACAATCGACTATTTGTGTGTGTGTGTGTGTGTGTGTGTGTTTGTGAAAAATAACGTGTATACAAAAAGGCAATACATTTCCAAGCACAGTACCACAATTAATTGCAGAATAGATTTCAGAGCTTGGCATGAATTATAATTCCACAATTTTAGGTTTTTACTTCTAGCTACTCTAAGATACTGGAGACTAAAAGAGATATTAATTTAATGATTCAGCAATCATATTCATTTGTTAAATCCTATCTTCTCTGTATAACTCCACCATCAACTTTGATCTATCTGTCCCTTTCTTTATGGGTATTTGGGATATGGCCATTCTAGTTTTTTCATGTTGGAAGGGGCTGTCAATAATATGGGGTAGGAAGATGGAACCAACTGATGTTCTGGAGAGGCTGCGCCCTCAGTTTCAGGACTCATCTGGTCCAGGGACCTTTCTTGAAGTTGTAGGTTTCTGGAAAGTTAATCTATTGCACGGAACCTTTGTAGAATCTGAATATATTGCCCCAGGTATTCTTTAGGATTGGTTGGAACGGTCCTGATTGGGTTTGGCAGGTTGTGACAGGTAGCAATGTCTAACCGAAGCTTGTGCAAGAGCAACCTCCAGAGTAGCCTCTTGACTCTATTTGAATTCTCTCTGCCACTGATACTTCATTAGTTATACTTCTTTCCCCACTTTTGGCCAGGATGGAATTGCTGGTCCCACAGTGCCAGAGCTGGGCTCATACCTGGAAGTCATCTCCCATGCTACCAGGAAGACTTTCACCTCTGGATGTCATGTCCCACATAGGAGGGAGGGCAATGATTTCACATGCAGAGTTGGGCTTAGAGAGAGTGAGACTACATCTGAGCAATAAAAGAGGTCCTCCAGAAGTAACTCTTAGGCATGCCTATAGGAGGTCAGCCTGTCTTTTGAAGCTTTGAATCCAGGCATTGACATCTCTTTAGCTATGAAAGTCCTGAATGACATCTTCCAAAATAAGGCTGTTTTATCTATGTTGAAAATCTGTTCTTTAGTGTAACCACTTCCATCAATTATCTTAGCTAGATCTTCTGGATAACTTTTCTGCAGCTTCTATATTAGTTCTTGCTGCTTCCCTTTGTACTTTTATGGTATGGAGATGGCCTCTTTCCCTATACTTCATGAGCCAACCTTGCTAGCTTCAAACTTTTCTTCTGCAGCTTCTTCATGTCTCTTCATGTAGCTTCAAAGAATTGGAGAAGGTTGGAGTCTTACTCTGGATTAGGTTTTGGCTTAAGGGAATGTTGTGATCGAATTGTTCATCTATCCAGGCAATTAAAACTTTTTCCAAATAAGCAATAAGAGTTTTTCACTTGCATGTCATTTGTTCACTGAAGTAGCACTTTTAATTTCCTTCAAGAGCTTTTCCTTTGCTTTTACAACTTGACTAACTCTCTGGCACAAGAGGCCTAGCTTTAGACCTGTCTTAGCTTTTGACAAATACCTTCCTCACTAAGCTTAATCATTCTAGGTTTTGATTAAAAATGAGAGAGGTGCATCTCTTCCTTTCACTTGAATGCTTTGAGGCCATTGAAGAAATGCTTAGCATAATTTCAATATTGTTGTGTCTCAGGGAATAGGAGGATTGAGGAGAGGGAGATGGGAACAACCTGTCGGTGAAACAGTCAGAACACACACGACATTTATCAGTGAAGTTCGCCATCTTTGGGTGTGATTCATGGTACCTCAGAACAGCTACGTTAGGAACATCTGACCAGTGTCATGTATGTAATCACAATGAAGCAGTTTACAGTCTTGTGGGAATTACCAGAATGTGACCCAGAATCAGAAGTGAGCACATGCTGTTGGAAAATATGGTGCCAGTAGACCTAGTCGGTTGCCACAGACCTTCAGTTTGTAAGAAATTCATTATCTGTGACACAATAAACTAAGGAATACCTTTAATGTTTTTGCTCAGAGTTTTGTGGATTTCATCCTATATTCTGTAAACAAGGAAGACGTGTGCTATATGATAGTTACTCAACCTGTGTGTGAGTAAGTGTATGTGTGTGTGAAGGTAAAGTGATAATAGAAACGTTGTGTAACAATATGTTACCTCAGGGATATGCTAGTATATCCAGGATAAAAAGGTCAGATTGTCTAGTGTGGCATTAAAAACAAGAGGGAGAGGGGGTGCAAGGGGAGTTCAGCTGGCCTGTGCACTTCCCAAAAAACAAACAAGCAGACAAACAAAAACTCAACAAGCTGTGCTGCAATAAATGGGATATACACATAGAAAAAAGAATGCAATGTAACCCCCACCACATAGCAAATAAAATAAAAAATAAGAGGGAGAAGTAGTGAGGGTTTGCCATGAACCTTTTTCAGTGCCTCACTTGGGTACCATTGGCTTCATTTTTTTATAAACATGAAGACCTGTTAACGTTTCCTCCAAGGCCATCTAAATAGGGTGTAGATAGTAGAGAAAACACATACAAAAGCATCTTAAAACTGTTCTCTGAAAAGGGAGAGCTTGTTATCCTCGAAATAATTTTTTCACAACCTAGGATCCTGATCAAAGGACTGCTGTTCTTCTTTTTTTCTTCTAGCCTTTATCACTTTTCATTCATAAATGACTATATTTGTCTTAAGAGGAAAGTTGTAATGAATTCTAACATAAATTGACTAGTTATATCTCAGCAGCATGTTACAATTTATTTTCTGAATAGACTTTGGAGATATTTATAATATAATAACTACCTCAGCCAGTTCATTGGAACTTCTTTTTTCCAGGTTGCTGTATATAATGTGGTAGCTTGAAGCTGTATGTACCCCAGAAAAGCATGTTCTTAAAGCTTATCCATTCCTATGGGTGTGGACTCATTGTAAGTAGGATCTTTTGGTCAGTAGGATCTTAAATTGAAATGTGACCCACCTCATTCAGGTGTATCTTAATCCTCTCACTGGAATCCTTTGTAAAAGAATAAAAGACAGAGAGAAGACACATGAAAAAAAACCCAGAGAAGTTTAGAGAGAAAAGTTAGAGGAACTGAGAGAGGAAAGAAAACAGAGAGGAAGCCATTGAAACCAGGAGCTGGCCATGTGACAGAGAAGTTGAGGATCACCAGTAGCTATTCTTTGGGGAAAAAGTATCTTCTGTTGATGCCTTGATTTGAACATTTTCATGGCCTCAGAACTGTAAAATTGTACGTTAATACGTCTCCATTGTAAGAGCCAACCCATTTCCATTTCTGATATATTGCATTTCATCAGCTTTAGCAAACTAAAACACATTAACAGTTTTAGCATTAATGTAAAACTACCCTCCTAAGTCCCAGAACACTGGCTCTTAATTATTGCATGGGCAGTTATAGTTTCAACAATTGGGGTTATAAGTACTTAGATTATTGATGTGAAATTTAACTTATATTAACTATGTATCCAATGAAACTATTGACTTTGGTAATGGAGATTTCTTCTAAGGTTTTCTGTGTGAATTTTCATGTTCTGATCATTGTCGCAGGGAAGTTATCCCAGCGAACATCTAGTGGATTGTGAAGTCTGTCTCCTAGTGAGAGCTGATTTTAATCTTGTTTAATTCTATTTAAATGTATCTCTTTAAGATTCTTTAAGATTTAATTTCATAAATTGTGTATGTATTAATAATCCATTACTTATATCCTAAAGGTCAGTTTCATGTTACAACTAGAATTGGTATTTCAACCAAAATTTGACTTCTAAGCCTTAATTCCAATCTCATTGTTTGATTTCTAAAGTCGACTGTAAAGAAGGACTTAAATATAATGTATTGTTATAAAACACAACCATATCTCCTCTTTGAATTGAAAAATGGCTCCATTTCAGTAAACCTTAAGATCTATAGAAAAAGCCTAATTCCTTCTGTCATTTCCTTGTTGGGAGATCTAACACTTAGGTCTTAAAGTAAAAACTGGCAGAAGACCGGTTCCCTCTTGCTTTCTATAGTTCTTAGCTTCTGTGACCCTGGGTTGCAATTTGTCTCTCTCCTTAATTCTTTATGGATCCTCAGTCAAAAATGATTTGATTATACGCTGTTAAGCACTTTCTCTGCACAAGACTCTCCTGATGTTCAGGATAACCAGAATCTCAATGTTCCTTCCCTTTTCAAACTTAAAATGTATTCATTCATAGAAGAGGGACCAATCAACTCCTTCAGGCAGAAGTAAAACACCATAAGGCTGAAATGATAGCTGCATTTTTTTTTTTTGGCCTGGGCAGGCTCCAAGAATTGAACCCGGGTCTCTAGCATGGCAAGTGAGAATTCTGCCACTAAACCACCATTGTACTGCCCATTATTTGCATTTTAACAAATGTAAAATTTTTCATATTTAATTCATCAGGTTCTGTTATCAAATCTGTATTTCACTTCTTGCTCTAGAATTTACTGGTTTTGTAGATGTGAGCAATTTATTTCAATTTCACTCCTTTCCCTATTTGTTTTTCTTACTTTATAAGTTGAGTAATAATATCTAGGATAATGGAGTTTCCCTTCAAGTGTCTAGTTCTCCAACTCCCTCAATTCAGGGATAAGATGAAAAATAACATGGTAGATATGGAGTATCTGAGAAGTTGCAACAGTTGTCATTTTCACTAAACATAGTGGACTTTTTTTTTTTTTAAGCCAAAATCATCTTTCCTTCTCTCTGCCTTTTCCTTTTATTTCACATAATTCCTAATACGTGCTTAGTAAGCACTCATTAACTCAGTTGCTGTTATTTCCGTAATTCAGCCAGTGTGTAGGTATACTGGAGGAAGGAAGTAGGCAAGGATGAGGCAGGGGAAGAGTAGGTTGGAGGAAAAGGATGTCTGGGACACAGAAGGAGTACAAACATAGAGACAGTTTATTTTTTTTTCCCTATTTTGCTGAAATTAACCTTGAGTCTAAGGCTATTTTCTTTTATGAAATATGATTTTCTTTCTCTGGAAATGTAGTCATTTTCTGAGATAGATCACATGCTGTAAGAAAAGGAGAAGGGATGAAGAGAAAGGAGAAGTGATTCTGATTTTAGAAAGGACATACTTTGCAAATGTTCCAAGAAATGATCATGATAATGAATATGCAACTATGTGATGATGTTGTAAATTACTGATTGTATATGTAGAACGGAATGATCAAAAGTTACAAATGTTTGCCTTTGGTGTTTTTTTTTTTTGGTATTTAAAGAAAAAAGAGAGAGAAAGAACTTAGTGAACACAGTGAATGTGACAGCGGGTTCTGACCCTCCATGCCTACTGTATTCTTTTTAAATCTATCTTGATAACAAAGGATGTGTGGATTTAGCTACTTAGAGGATGATCTGTTATCTTCGCATTACCTGTCAGTCTCTCCACATGTAAGCAAGTACACGTTTTTGCCGAATAGTTAGCAATTATCATTTAGGTTGAATTGTTTTCGTTAGAGGTAATGCTTCAAATTTAATACTGTCTTCCCATTTTAGAGTTAAGAAGTCCTGAGCATTAAGAATTGAGATACCACTGGTGGAATTAGTAAAAATATCCACCATATAGATGGTGTAATGACTCATTCAAATCATTATTTGCTCTCTGCCTGTGTGCAAGTTCTCATCATCTTTTTGAACCATTTGCTTTTTTCTGTTTGCATCTTCAGTAGATAAATGGTTAGGGAAGCAAGAATAAATTCTAATTACTACATTTGCTAATTATAGAAAGCTCTGAAGGAGAAAAATAAACCACTACTTCATAGTTTAAATGAAGGGTAGAAATTTTCTGTGACTTTAACTCCCTTTCAAATTCCCCTCTCACCTAGGATAATCAAATGCTAGCTAAAAGTAATACTTTACTTTTAACAATCCTCAAGACAAAAATCATTACATTTTATCTATTTTGTTTTACTGGGCTAACAGATTATATTTTTCCAATAGCATCATTTTCATTCTTTGAAATTCTCATATCCTAGCCACTTTATAAATTTGTTCCTTAATTAAATCTATTGTGGGTTAATTTTTGATTGTTCATGCTGGTCTGTTTTAATTTTCAGAGGTGAGAACATTTGTTCTAAAATACTTCGATGTAGGTTTGGAAACTTGAAATTTATCTACTTTGTGTTCAGCTAGCTTTACTCCTTCCCCTTGAAAGAGTAAGATTACTGGTTTTTTATGTGATAAATTTTCCTTTGACTTGTAATGTTATTTAGAGCGACATTGTTCTAAAGATGACCTTATGTAAAATAATTTATTGCTAGATAAATACTGCTAATGTTTTCCCTCTCTAAAATTATAGCTTTTTGCAGTTTTGATGTAGAAACACATGTTTACAGGAATGACCTTAAATTTATCTGTGGAACTTAAGGGCTACATTTCAAAAGAAGTATTTTGTGTATACTAGTTTCATTTCCAATATGATATTGTTGGAGACAAAATTGCAAAGAGAGTTTTGGGGTAGTTGTGTTTAGGTATGCTTGTGTGGTATAGGGAAAAAGGCTTGTGCTAGATTTTATTTTAAAAACAATTTTTTTTCTCTTTCTCCGCACTTTCTCTAGCACTTGTTTCTCTCTGTTCATTTTTAAACAGTTTTATACATACATCATAAATCCAGCCTAAGTGCATAGACATGTCTTTGCTGCCATAATCTATCTGAAGGCATTTCCTTTTCTTCCACAAAGAATCCATACCCCTTCCGCATGTCTCCTGCCTGCTGACATTTAGTTTTGGCGTAATGACTTTGGTACATTCCGTGGAAGCATATTACGGTTTACTGTTGACTACAGACCCCAGCTTGCATTGATTGTACTTTTTCCCATATACCATCTATTTTCAACACTCTGCAATGTTGACATTCACTTGTTCTCCCTCAGGCAAAAAACGTTTTTAATATGTACATTAAGTTACCATCATTGTCCACTCTAGGCATTCCTAAATTATGCCATCTCAGTTTTTATCTTTAATCTTTCCTTTTGGTTTCATATGTGCCCCCAGCCTTTGTCCCTCTGTCATACTCACATTCAGCTTCATTCAGTGTACTTATTGTGCTACTATCAGGTAGTATTGTACTATCCATTTCTGAATTTTTACAGTCAGTCCTGCTACACAATCTGTATTTTTTCAGCACCAATTGCCCGATCTCTAGCGTATTTCTATCTCCTGATAACCTGTGTTCTTAACTTCAGTTCTCCAAATTCATTCATTAATGTTAGTTCATATTAGTGAGTCTGTGTAGCATTTGTCCTTTCGTATCTGGACAAATGCAAAAATTTTTTTTTTTGAATTTGTATGCTAATTTCAGCATAGTGATCTCAGGGTTCATCCATGTTGTTACATGCTTCATGACTTGATTCTGTCTTACAGCTGCATAATATTCCATCATGTGTGTATATTCCTCAGCTTGTTTAGCCTCTCATCCGTTGGTGGACATTTGGGCTGTTTCTATCTCTTGGCAGTTGTAAATAATGCTACTGTAAATATTGGTGTGCAAATGTACATTTGTGTCTTTGCCCTCAGGTCCTCTGATATATAGTTAATAGTGGGATTGCTGGGTCATATGGCAGTTCTATACTTTGCTTCCCGAGGAACTGCCCAGCTGCCTTCCAGAGCAGTTGTACCATTTTACATTCCCACCAACAGTGGATAAGTGTGCCTCTTTCTCTACATCCTCTCCAGCATTTGTCATTTTCTTTTTTCTTTCTTTTTTTTTTTTTATTTTTTGTAATGGCCATTCTAGTGGGTGTCAGATGATATCTCATTATGGTTTTGATTTGCATTTCCCTAATAGCCAGTGAAATTGAGCTTCTTTTCATGTACCTTTTAGTCATTTGTATTTCCTCTTTTGAGAAGTGTCTGTTCATGTCTTTTGCCCATTTTTTAAATTGGGTTGCTTGTCTTTTTGTTGTTGAGTTGCAGAATCTCTATATATTCTGGATACTAAACCTTATCTGATATGTGGTTTCCAAATATTGTCTCCCATTGCGTAGGCTGTCTTTTTACTTTCTTGACAAAGTTCTTTGATACACAAAAGTATTTCATTTTGAGGAGTTCCCACTTACCTATTTCTTTTTTCAATGCTTGTGCTTTGGGTGTAAGATCTAGGAGACTACCTCCTATCACAAGATTTATAACATATTTCCCTACATTTTCTACTAAAAGTTGAATGGTCTTAGTCCGAATGTTTAGCTCTTTGATCATTTTGAGTTAATTTTTGTATAGGGTGTGAGATAGGGATCCTCTTTCATTCTTTTGCATATGGATATCCAGTTCTCCAAGCACCATTTTTTGAAGAGGCTGCTCTGTCCAGTTGGGTTGGCTTAACCACCTTATCAAAGATCAAGTTTCCATAGATGAGAGGGTCTATATCCGAATACGCTATTCCATTCGTCAGTATATCTATCTTTATGCCAGTACCATGCTGTTTTGACCACTGTAGCTTCATAGTATGTTTTAAAATCAGGTAGTATGAGACTTCCCACTTCATTTTTCTTTCTCAAGATAGAAAAAAATGTTTTCTTAATGTCTTGAGATTATCATAAAAGGTTTTTTTTTTCCACTCTACATATCAAGGATTTCAAAATTTTATCTCTACGTTCTTATACAATATCTAATTTCTAAAAAAGTATTTCAGATTTCAAGATTAGAATTATATGCTATCTTAGAAATGTGGAATCAGTATTCACTTGGCATAACCCAGACTTTATAATACATGATATAATAACTCAGATTCTACTTCTTGCACAAATTGAAATTTCCCCTGTGTTTTTACCTCTTCAACCTAATTTGATATAAACGTAAGTTCTTAGTATGTCCAAAACGGCTATAGGTAATACAACACAGTTCATCAAATAGTAAGAATGAGACAGATATATGATTGTTTAAGAGAAAAGGCAAAAGAGAAGCATCCAGAAGATATAAAGTGGGATCCTCAAGAAGGATTTTTGTCCTAAGTGAAATGTGTTATAGAAGAAGGAATAAAGAAAGTGTTATACAAACGGATCACTGACTATCACATTAAAAGATTGCAGGTATTGTTTTTACAGACCTGAGAAGAAGGAATAACATGGAGGTGGGAAATATGCAAAGTGATTCAATGTTTGGGTGGCCTATGGAGCATCTGTGGAGGGAAGACAGGGAAGGTGAGATGTTGGAAGGTAGGATGGAACCAGCTATGCTGTGTCTTGAATTCTAAGGTATCTTTAATTTGGTAGACAATGAAGAGCTTTTAAAATTTTGTGACAGAGGAATGACAGAATCAGAGTTGTTCATCTAGAATAGTTTAAAGTTGGTATCATTTCAAATGGAATTGTGGTAGATTTGGGATCATCAACTAGGCAAGTGAAGGAGCAAAAAGATATTTTCCCTAGTTGAGTAGTTAATGATGAGGAGGTTTCAGTGGGAACTGCTTCAGTTGATACCGTCAGTCTACACATTGATGGACCTGTTGTTTTCTTCCATTTGCAAACAGGCTTTTCAGATTTCCAAAGGACATAAAATATTGAGTGCTAACTCTAGAAGTTGTGGTTTATTGCACCCCTTTGGGTGGTCGCAGCTGAAATGATCTCAGGTACACGGAAGTGCGGAGGGGACATGAAATTCAAAATGACATAATATTAAAACTTGTCATCCAACCACTATCAAGAAATATGTGAGCACTTTAGAGAAACAGAAGTATATATATTACTTTGATATTTGCGCATTTGAATCCTTGGCTGTTTGCCTACATTTGTAATTTCAATCTATCATTTAGTAAAGGACCATGGAAAATTAATTCCATATTTGGAATAGATGCTCTCAATACATATTTTAGGGCAGTATAAAGGAAGATTAGCTGTTAAAGTATGCATATTCGCTGAGGGTATTTCAATTCAGTAAACTAATGAATTTCTTACAGATAAACCAAAGAAAGTTGTTTCATTGGTTAATCCGTCCATTAATAAAGTCAGCTGAGCTAATCGGCACTCAGTATCCATTTAATTACTATTGGGTGTAAAGTACTGATGGAATATGCTAGAAAAATAGTGCTAACAGAGAAATCCTTTAGTTACTCTGGCTCAGTAACAATATGTTTCATAAATAGAGAAATTATATTTGCATTTTAGAGCATATTAATATATTGTTACACTAAGTAAGGCACAAGTCACTTAAATTTTTTCTTATTACATTTTTAGGGAATAAATGACATAATTTCTTATTCTCTGTGTTTTACCAATGGTAGTTGGGACTTATCGTCATGAAATTTTATGATAATGCATAAAAATGTTGTGAAGCACTGTTATTAATATGCTCTCATTTACCTGATGTGCAAGCTGAAAGGATTTTAAATATCACAGTAAATGTCGGAGTGTACCAATAAATCTCAAGGTTCTGATTTTAAAATTATGGTTGGCTTATTGTTAAATTAGAGCCAATGCAGTTTTATTGCTGAAATTTTATTAAGTATCTACAGTGTATTAGTAGTTCCTCCCAAAAGAGCATCACTGAATTTTGGATATATTTGTGATAAAACCTTAAGGATGTTTGACTGCAAAAATGTACATTGTATCTATTCTAATAACATGCCCATGACTCCAATTAAGGTGAACTTAAAATGCTTATTATCACTACAGGCATTGTGGTTTGGTACAGGTATTTGTCCCTTAAAAGTATTTTTCATATAAAAGAATTTCTTTGAACTTTGCAGTGATTAAAATCTATTAGAAAATTTCTTCTCTCTAGCAAAGTTCAAAAAAAAGTCTGCCTGACTGTTGATCTCCCCATAGTCAAAGCCTCTCATAAATCATTTTCATTTAAAGACATATTTTGTCATGGTGTAAAACTACAGCATACTAAATCTCATGAGAGGAGAACTGAAAAGAGAAATTAGAGCTACAGCATAGATGCTAGTTTTAGAGTGAAGTTTTAATGCTACAAAATTGGATCATGTAGCTTTGAAATGCAAACGTTGATATATTTCAAATGTGGTCTTTAAACTTGTTCTTTTTCTTATTTTACGTTGCTAGAGAAAGGTACAACCTTTTCAATTTTGCATTTTCTTTTGCACTATTTTAAAACTGTGAGGGGGGAATGAAATTTGTAGTTCCTGGATTGTGTATCTAGGTCTATTTAAATGAAGTAAAATAGTTTTTCTGCCCTGAGGTATCTACCTTTTAAATATGAATGAGAGTTTTGGAAAGCGTGCCATAATAAAAATCTAGTAATTGCTTGAATGTCATAAAATATGTTTTTAAAAATCTTTTCTTAGGCTGTGTCTTTGCAAAGTTATTCTCTTCTTTTATTTTTTCTTTTTTTAAGTTACTTTAATTTCAAGTTGTTGGATAAGCAAAGAGCAGTTTCAGATGGCTCTTATAGTGAAACTGAGCAATGCGGAAGTCAGAATATCCTAATTCTGAGTAAATGTGGGCTCTCTATAGGTACTTTTGAGCTAGTTAATACTTTGGGTTTGTATTGTTCACGAAGTGAGACTTGCGTTTCAAATTGCCTTCTCTTCGAAAGCCTGAACAAGTCTGTATTTACCATTAGTGCTGAAGCTTCAAGCTTGGAAGAACAAAGACATTTCTGATTATATTCAGTACTCAGCTGTACTGAAATGCTCTAAGAAGGTCCTGTTAACCCTAGAGAACTATAATTCAGAACACTTTTATTTGGGGGAGATTGGAGTAGGATTTGTACCAGTGCTGTTTTTTCCCTTCACCAAATCCTTGTAGAGAACACCCACTTTTCAGTAAGAATTTAATCATATTTGGGGACTACTATCTCTGTCTATCATCTATCTCTAATTTATATAAATTTTAATATTATTTCTCAATTATGTTTGCAAACCATGCTGTATCATTTTTACATATAACTAGATATATAAAAATGAGTGGTGATGAATACTCACTATGGATAGTTCTACTGACTTCTAAAAAAATTGTATGATATTTCTCTTATTAAAATAAACTGAAATTGCAAAAAAAAACCTGAAATTACATGTTCTCTTCAAATCTGTATATTTTTCAAGAGCTGCTGTGTTTTAAGGTTCATCAGAAGGTGCGTTCTTCAAAACTAACCTTTTGATTTACTTTCAGGTCTTTTCCAATGGTCACCTAGGGAGTGAAGAATATGATGTTCCTCCCCGGCTCTCTCCTCCTCCAGCTACCACCCTTCTCCCTAGCATAAAGTGAGTTTTATTGAATTGGGACGTCATTTGCTTATGTATAAAAATAATGGTGAATAGTAGTTTTGAGGTTCTCACAAGCTACAAAGTGAGTAGAAGGTGATCAGTAATGACCAGGCAGATTTATGAACTCAATACCACAGGTCAAGACCCTTCTCAGCTCTTTGCTAGAACCACAGCATGTATGACTAGACCTGGAGCAACAGGGAGAAGAAGTTACCTACGGTCCAAGAAAGAGATAGAGTAGAATAATGAGCTGTCCCTTGCAACTTACCTTTCAATTCCAGAGGACGTGCATTTATCCCAGCTTCCTAGTTTGATGTCCTTGATTCCTCCAGTCTTCTGTTTTCCTATATCCGTTCAGTCACAGAGTCCTGTTGGTTTTCTTTTTGAAGTTTTTCATCCTCAACTAATCTTCCCCATTGCACCAGCTTCACCTCATGTGCACCTGAAAGAGCCTCTTACCTGAACACCTGATATAACCTCAGAATTAGTATCAGTGGATTTTAAAGTTAGGAAAATGAGTTAACCCAGGTATATAGTTTGAAAAATCCAGACACATAGGCATACTAGACAGCTAAGTGATGTATCTTTGCTAGTCAAACTGGGAAAAAAACGAAGACTTGTGATTGATCCCTGTTTTCCTATTTATATTAAATAAGTCTGCCTGCCTTGCCTTGAGGTTTTTTTTTTTTTGTTTCCACAGCTAAATTAATTTAATTTAAATTCTACTTTTCCCCTGATAATTTTCCTACTCAAAATCAGCATTGTTTTCTCTGTCCTCCTAAATTAATTCTATGCCATTGTGCTAACATTAAGAACCTACAGAGCTTTGCACAACTAAAACATTGTTCAGTAATTCCTAATGCTTGCACTTCATTCTTGTGTTGATTTTTTCTGTCCTCTCTGAGTTTTCCAGGCTCTTCTCACCGATGCTGTCTTTTCAGAATCTTTACCCTACAGAACCATGTTTCATGTTCTATTTCTTTAATAAAACTTCTCCTGCCTTAATGAAGTCTGTCTCATACTCTTCCAACCACAATTTACTTTCTGTACATTTAGTTATGTGCTCTCCTGAAATGTGTTCTAATTTTAATATGGCTCTCCAGAAAGATTGTAAGGTTTTTGAGGGTAAACAATTTTCCTCCACAATACCTAACCATCCTTGATGTACAGTAAGTATACTGAATTACTAAGCATGTTGGTTGATTGATTCAGTATGATCTGCTAAGTCCTGGTTTCTAATTGTACATCTTCAAGCATATTTACCTCTTCATCTGATGGTCATTGAACTTCTCCTATGAATTCAGCGCTAGTGAAGTTAGAATACAGAAGATGGATAAGTAAGATTGCTGGCCCGTAAGGAATTTACAATCTACTTTATAAAATAAAATTGACATACATGAAATCACCAGAACCCATTATACACTAAACTTTTTGATGCTGACTTATTAGTACTTTTTTATGAGATTGGAGGAGAGGCTGTTACAGGCTCTGTAAGTCTAGGGTACTTCACAGAGACGATGAAAATTTCCAAATCCAGGAAGATGGGCACAATTGGAATAGGCAGTGGATAAGAACAAGAAAGAATTTGAAATTTGACATCTTTCTGGGGACAGTGGGATGCTAAGCTCATTGAACCATTCTCTAGTGGAAAATTTTATTGGAACCACAAGATATGTAGCAGATGTGGGAGTTGGAAAGAAATACTGTGTATATTCTAAATCAGTGAAAGCATGTGATGATAACATTCTTTCTAGTGTCTAAATCAGAAAGAGCATGTGATGGTATTCTAATCACAAGTGCACTCTGGATATGTAGATATGTAATAAAACATCTAAGCCCAATTACATCTGATGATTCAGAGAACATTAGAAAAGGAGGTAAATGAAGTCTTGCTAATTACAAATTAAATTTTCACATGCCGTTTATTAAATTCATGTTGGCACATGGAATGAGAGGTGAAGGTTGTGAGTTGCTTCATTTATATTTAATATTAAGTATCCACTTCTCCAGTAAATAAAATAAGGTGATAAAATTCATAATTAAATGTATTTTATTGATAATTTTTTAAATACTTCAGTTTGTCAGTACATCTAAATTTCACTATATAGATACACTCTCCCTATTGACTCTTTGCTTTTTCCCTAAGAAACAATAAAATTGCTTTACTTAACTAGAGAAATATTTTAGTACTCCATGCTTCACAGTAAGTTAGCTTTCTATTTTGCATGTTGCAAGCTTAACATAGTTAACAAGAGAAATGTTGGCTTTTAATGGCGTATTTATCTCTTCAGTTTATTTATTTTATTTTGACTTTGTAAAAGTAGCAATTGTTCCTTATAGAAAACCTGAAAAGCATATAAAAAAAAAAAAAAAAGAGGGGCGGGCCGCGGTGGCTCAGCGGGCAAAGTGCTTGCCTGCTATGCCGGAGAACCTCGGTTCGATTCCCGGCCCCAGCCCATGTAACAAAAAACGGAGAAACAGAATACAATAAAACCAGAAAATGTTTAAAGATGTTTCCCTTTCTTCTATCCTTCCTTCCTTCTCTCTGTCTTTCCTTTAAAAAAAAAAAAAAAAAAAAAAAAAAGAAAAAAAAAAGTTCATAAATAAAGTTATACATGTGCCCCAAATCTCAGTTCCCAGAATTTTAATATTTTGGCTTGGTTTTTTTTTTTAAGACTTTTTCAAATGATTTATGTTATATTGTGGAGATAAATTTGTCTTCATCACTTCTTATTATCATGAGTGATATAAAGCATCGCATTTTTTATAAGAGCAGCATGGAATTCTGAAATGAGCATTAGAATAAAATCAGATTTTTTCCCAGCCCAACTTGAACCTTAAGTATCTGTCTTACTTTGAGTAAGGTACTTCTCTGGCCCTTGCTCTTTCTATCAGATAAATGACGAGATGAGTTTAATGTATATCATAGTCTCTAAAGCCCTTTAAGCTTGAACTTCTTACGTTCTGTAAATGTGTTTTTTAAGGGGTATCCATCTTCAGTGTTAATTGTATCCAATATATTTGGCAGCTTGAATTTTTATTTATAGTTGACTGATTAACTCCCATTGCTGAAATCAGTATATTTCTGCCCTGGTTTGCGTGCCTTTTATTACTTTTTGTCAACTTCAGTCTAATTAGAGTATACAGCCAGAATATCAAGAATACAGTTGGGTTTAGAGAACATAGAAGAGGTCTTAGTAAAATGTCACTGAAATAAGGTATGTTCAATGTTCAATAAAAACCATTTCCATCTTAGACTTTCAGTGCATGTTTCAAATTCAGTTCTCAACACAATTACAAATTACTACCTAATATAGACTTTTGCAGTTCATATAAATAGTTGAAAAGCTAAATTTTAGTGTGAAGAATGTCAAAGCCAGCATTTACCTTTAAATAGATTGTTATAATTTGTCACAAATATTTACTGATGTGTGATTGTTAAATTATTTGATATTGTTACTCTAGTCCTCATTTATTTGAGGTAAGAGACTACTCTCTGACAGTGTTTCCGTTCTTGTAAAACTTTATCTTTTCAGCTATGTGATTTTTATTGCATAATATATCTTGAGAGAGAAGAATGCTAGAATTTATTTCTAAAAAATATACTGCTGTAAAAGTTAAATGAAACTGTAATTGTTCATATAGATATACTTATTTTTCTTGGTTTCTATTTAACTGATATCATTGACACAGCTATAAATATGAAATATGAAGCGTTTTGAAGCATGGGTAATTATTTTTTAGAGGAAGACTGGGGAAAAAAGCCTATGTGGATTATTTTTACTTTGTAAACTATTACTAAATTATATTTGTCTATAAATAGTCTTAATTTTCAAAATTAAACTAAATGAACCTCTGAACCTCTGAAAATATTTATTTTGCGTGACACAGATGGTGGCAAATAAGCAAAGGCGTTATTGCAAGTAATAATGGAGTAATTTCTTCCAGACAAGAAAACGTCCTGGAATGCTGAGGAATGTTGTTTGTTGGATGAGGCTATTTTTCTTGTGCCTTGTCTTTTAGAAATGGACCTTTTGTACTGTTGGCATATTAATCATAGGCTTTCAAGTATCTGTGAGCTAACATTACTCAGTTCATGTTCTTATAAAAGGATTTTATGTTGTTGATAATTGTTACATATTTTCTTAAAGATATCTGGTGCTATTATTTTAGGATCCATGAACAGAGAGTCCAAATTCTACCTGACTAACCCATTTTCATTAATTTGCGTAAGTGTAGTATTTTTTGTCCGGTGGTAGTACATGCAAGGAAAAATAAACAGAAATGGGGAGGTTTATACTTTAGATGAGGTCATCAGGAAAGTCCTCTCTGAAAAGATGTATTTGGACCAAAACATGGAAGAAGTAGGGAAACAAGGCATGAAGATATCTGATGTCAGGGCCGGACAGAATGAAAGTACCAAGCAGTGAAGTCAGTGAGAATAACTGTCACATATTTGAAGAATAACAAGAGGGAAAGTGTGACAAGAATGGAAGGTTGGCAGGGGCCATGGAAAGAACTTGGTTTTTATTAATTTTAGGAGGTTTTGATCAGTGGTAGGACATGACACTGGTTTGTGTTTTCAGTTACACTAACTGCTGTCTGGGGAATTGACTGTAGGACAAGAATGGAGGCAGAGAGACCAGTGAGGAACTAACACAACAGACCATAAGGAGATCACCAGAGCTGTGACTAGAGGGATGGTGGTGGTGTTTGTGCTTAGATTTGGGTTATATTTTGAAGACTGATCAGACAGTACCTTCTAGATTTTGATGTTAATTTAGGATATTAATCAAGGATGATATTCACATAAGTTTTTACTAAAAAAAAATCTGGATGAGTGGTTGGTGGTTTTTATCAAATTGAGGGAAATGGAGAAGGAGCTGATTTGGAAAGGAGGCAGTGGTGGTGAAATTGAGACAACGGATCTGTTGAGTTTGAGATGCCTATTACATATCCAGGCGGAGATGTCCAAAGGACAGCTGGATCTGCCAACTAGACCTTAAATTTATATTGTGTTTGGGCAAATATTCCAATAGGTACTACCTCAAGTTTGTAAATCCTTCCTATGTGTTCAGTATCCAAATTGAGTAAATTCATTACCCTCTTAGATAAAATGATATAATTCAGTGGGGTTTAAAGCAACATGAAAAAACTTATTTATTGAAGTAACACCTTGGAGAAGAACTATACAATTTACTCTTGAAATTCTGGTATCACAGAAAATGATTTAGAAAATTTCTTTGTAGTAAAAATTTAGCAAATGTTATATATTAAACAATCAGTAAATACATATTATAACCAATAATGTACTCCTAGATATATAAGCAAAAGATATGAAAACAGGGACACATTAAATAGGAGGGGGGCCCCCAGGAGATTATGTTTTGTATGATGGATCTGTTCCATACCTTGATTGTGGTGATGGTTGTGTTGAAACTTGCAGAACTAAACATTAAACATGGTGAATATTAACGTATAAAAGTTACGCTTAAAAATGGAAAAATTCAATTTATGATTAAAAATTCATTTCCGTTCCTTTAAGGTATTACAGATAAGAATGTTTTATAAACAAATATGCTAAAATATTTTGGTAGTCTTCAGTCACTTATTTAATTATAATAGAGAAATTAGAACAAAAACAAAAAATGCTTGGATGTGGTGGAATATGCAAAAATCCCCTCATTTTATATAAAAATTGAACTTCACCCTAACATACACATTTTCTATCAATGGGAAGATCAATATGTTCATGCAGAGATGGAGAGTATATGCAGGAGTAAAAGTCTGTTGGCTATAACAGGACAGTATACAAAAACCAATTTAGTTAGTAAAAAATTTAAATGGAATCCAATGGTTAATATTTCTGTTTTGTGGTTACCGACTTCATTATTTTTTATCACAAATTAGTTTTATGGTGAATTATAATAGATTATTCAGACTACTGGGATTAATGTTTTCTATCAATGCAACAATAACTTTTAGTTAGCAAAAATTAAAGATATAGTGACGTTACCCCAACCCAAATTATGACCATGCTCCAAATAAATGTTTTCTTGCAAAGGACAATAGGGAATTGCAATTCTATCTGAATTTGGAAATTATGAAAAACTAAAATTAAAAAGAGAAAATCATGCTCATACCATTTATTTTGTTGTTTTTTTTAATGGGTTAAAAATCAATTTGGTCTTGAACAATTTAACTTAAAATCTGTTTTCACATTTTAAAAGCTAATCAGTGAAAATGCTGTAAAAGCACAGTAATAAGCCACACTTCCTTACTTTCTTGATGTCATGAAAGACCCTTTAGATTTAACACACACATTATAAAACTCAATCTGATAGCTGGGGGAAATTATTTACATATGGCCTAGGTTCAAATATAATTTCAAATATGGCTCTATTTTGTTTTACCACTTATCTGGAGTATGAATTCTCTGATTAGCCGTTTTCCCTGTTGGAATTGGGATGGTATAACACAAGAAATTTGGAGTAAAGTATATGTCATGTTTTCAAGATTATTTTAATAGAAGATATTTTTAAAATCTTGCCTGCAGATATCATTAAATAGATTCTTACATTTAGAAAACAAACAAAATGATGTATCACATTTAAAGTGCTTTTCTAGATTATGAAAGGATCCTAAAACTGATTGGGTTTCTTTCCCTTACCTGCTTATATGTATATTTCTCTAATAACCTTTTTTTATTTTTGTTTGAAATCTTGTAAGCGTTCACCTGTACACAAAACATGCCGGGCCATTGTTAACTTGGAAGTTAAGGAAGAGAGAGAGAAAAATAGATGAATATTTGGAAAACGCAAAGTCAGTGAATGGACGTATCAAATGCCATAATAGAGAAGATTAATTATAGTTCAAAGAAAATCACTGAATTTGTGGGGCAGGGTCACAGAATTTTCATGTATAGACGATCAGATTCGACCTTTCTACTTTGCTTTTTTTCTGAGAAAGTAGATAATTAAATAAAGTGTCATAAATTGCCCAAGAGAAGGAAAGAAGAGTACTTGGCAGTAGTGATGTTTGAGGTATAAGTTATATAAATTAAAGCCAAGATTATATGCAAAAGGTCACCCCTCCGAGTATCTGCTCCTCACATAGGACCATAGAATGCTGTGGATTAACCCATTTACAAGCCTTCAGTTTCAAAATGTAAAAAGCACTTATTAAGAACAACATTTGACTAGATCACCCTTTGTTGACTGAAAATTTACCTGTTTCTTGGTTTGTTTCAGATATGCACATGTATGAAATGAATGTATTTCACATAGTAGGTTCTAATAACTGATACATAATTAATATAGCAATTTGTGCAGATTCGGTGGAGGGTGGCTGTTCATCTCTGAGAGTATATGACTGTAGTGAGTTCGAATTGAAGGTTTTAAAGATGACCCAGAAAACGTGTCGACCACTAGATGGCAGTGACACACAAGCTATCTTTCGGGGGCTGCCACTGACAGGTTTGCTTGAACTGAGAGGTCCCTTAAAACTGTAAACCTTCCTGCGGCCGACAGCGGGAAAGAGCCACCGGAGGGGAGGCCATGTAAGGGGAAAACTCCCGAACTCCTGGGTGAGATGAGAAGGGAAGTGGGAGAGAGGGATATTACATGTCCGAAAGACCCAGAGTCAGCCCCCCAGGGAGCCTCTGGGCCTGAGACCTCCAGGGGGCTGATAGTGGAGCCCTATAAATGCAGGGTCCTGTCTAATATCAATTGAGAACAGAAGCTGGGCAAGTTTTCATGGAATGTGTAGTACATGTTAACACTGTATGGCTAAAAATAGCTTATTTGGGCTATTTTTAAAACAAGTGCATGTGTAAGAATTTGAGTTTGAGAGCAGGTTTTCTGATGGACTCAGGCTGCAGATGCACACAGGGTCACTACCCAGAGGCCATCTATGGCTCATTTATGTAACAGTGTCCTTGTGCATTACCAGTACTAACTCAGCAGTGACTGCCGCAGTGTGAAACACTCCGTGGACGTATGATGATAATGTAAAGGGAATGAAGTAATGGCTTTAAAAGGTAGGACGGTTTACTTGGCAGCTTTTCCAGCCAAATCCAATTTGTTCTACTTCATTCCTCTGGCATCCAAAAAATTTCTCATAAGTGAAATCAATGACTCAAAACAGTCCCATTGGTTAGGTTGGATATATATTCTCTATTGCCCAAAATAACCACATATATGAATTAACAATGACTAATTATTAAACTAATTATTTTTACACTTATTTAATAGCAGGAAAAATTGGATCTGCCTTTTGAATGAATTTGTGGGAAAAAAATCCCAAATTTAATTACAAATAGTGTAATTATTTACATGAATTTAGGTTTGGTTTTGGTATTTTTTTTGTATAATTACTTTAGCTTATTTGTACTTCTTCTATGTATTTTTTTAATAATAGATGCTGCTTTTATTTTTCCTTTCAGAACTAGATAATAGCAATTTTGAATAAAATATTGTATGTCATAATAAGTTAAAATGCCCTGGTATGCTATGCTTATAAATTGGCTCATCTCTACATAGTATATTTTACTTAAGAAGTTTTTGCATTCAAAAATGTAGTAATAAGAAAAACAAAAGCTGAGTCCTAAGAACATTTTTAAGATTGTGATGAATGGGGAACCCAAATGCTTTTGTTTTTTGTTTTTTTTTTCTCTTGTAGTTCCAAGTGCTACTTGAAGACTATTTTTTTCACCCCTAGCTATAATTCACTAAAACTAATTTATGCTAGCAGTCTAGGCTTAGTTAAGTTTTAGTGATAAGCCTTTATTATTCCATAAAATATTAGATGAACTTTGCTTTTCATTTCTTTCGGAAGTACTCAGTTTATTTGATTTGCCGCAAAGCAAAATAGGGTTGGGGGGTGGGGAGGATGACCATGCTGAAATCCTCTGTCATTCAGGGTGTAACTCAGAATCAGCCAGGACAGGTATGGATTCAAAAATTGTGCATACTTTACTCGTAATGATGTGGTTCTTTGAAAACTCAAATTTGTAGAAGTACCCTGCAATAGGCAGGAATCAGAACAATCCTGATATGATTTGCTCATTAACTATTTGATTTCAAAATGTCTTTCTATGTTTTTCTTTATACAGTATATGCTTGAGTTGCAGAGGAAAAAATATTCATTATGAATGAAAGTATGGGAGGACATGGAAAGAGTATATATAAATATACATACGTAGAACCTATTCTGGTTCTTGAGTTAGCTAAATTGATGTCTATGACTATAAGAATTTATGTAAAGGTAATGTTAAAAATCCCTGCTCCTGTGTCCATTTTATCACCCTTTGGAGTCATACGAGCTGCTTACTTGCCTTCATTTGGGAAGCAAATCTTCAAAATTGAACCATAACAGTTGTAACTCTTAGGTTATTAATAATGCTCTTAAGGGTATGTTGTGGTAGTGACATCAGACCTTCTGTCATTGAGTCAATGTGGTTTCACCTCATCATAAACCTTTCATTGGAATTCCAAGGCCACTCAAACAAGAGCTTGAAGATTGGTATTGAAAATTTCTTCAAAGAAGAATAAGAATACACATTTGAAAATCTTAGGAAAGATTTTTCTTTGATCTCTGAATTTCCTAGACACTCAGACATACAGTTGAAACTTGAAGACCTTTAGGTATTTCAGAATTTCTTTTTTTAATGGGCATAAAGAAAAGCCCCTAAAATTGTTTTCATTCTAACTAGTAAAAAGAAAACAAAATGAAAAAGTCATCAGTTTTGATATCTTCATATACCAAAGAACTTTTGCTCCCTCTACAGAAGGTGCTTCAAAATTGCAGTCATTTCAAATTCCTGTGTTTTTGTCTATCTTCTTTACTTATTTCCTTTCCTTTCTTTCTTTTTCTTTCTCTCATTCTCTTTGTTCCCTCTCTTTCTCAGGTTTCTCATGTGGTTCCTAGATTTGACAAAAGCTTGGGTGCCTATATATGTTTTGCAAACTGCTTAGTTGCCCCAAGTTTGAGAGAGGGGATGGGACTTGCAGGAGGAGGTGGGGGTTGTGTGTTTCTATTCTGACATTTTTCTTTGGCATTGGCAAGGTTAGATTGAACTCCAGTAGCAACAACTGTGTCTAACAGTAGGTTTTTTTGTTTGCTTTATTTTGTTTTTTTGCATTTACGAATGAGTAAAATGCTTGAAAATGTCTTTTGATATTAGGTGATTGATTTGCTCATTCACCTCTTTTAACCAGGGAATTTGAGCCACAAAAATTAATTTACCCTGTTCTTCATAAGTTCTCCTATTAACAATTCTAATTGTTCTATTCATTTTTAGTTGTTATTCTTGTTGGGAGAAAAAAAACAGCTAGCAATTGTAATTATAACTTCACAACAAAAAAAGAATTAAGTTTCATCGAATTAAACTGGATATTTTCTTAATTACAGGTATTATCCACAAGAGATTAAGTTTGACCCTTCTATAAAGACTTTACTAGTATATAAAACTACTATGCATATATTTTATTATCTTAATTTGTCCATTAAAATTAAATTGGAACAAAATGTTATTATCTTAATAGCTTTGCTTTGAATAATTTTGTTTTCCCTTGCAACTCCAAGACCTTTTTATTTGACAGGTTACCAGTTTTCCTTGTTGTGCCATTTAAAATTATAAGTATGAAAATTATTTTATTCCATTGAGAGAGTCTTAACAAAAGCTTGAAACTCCTATTCATTTGTATTTAGTGTAAGAACAGCTCCCCTGAAGTTACCCTGTAATTGAAAAATGAGTGTAAGTCACAAAGTAACATCTTTGATTTGAATATGTCACCTTGGACTTGTCTATTCTATATGCCTAAACTAGATTGGATTTTTTTTTTCCTGGTAGGTGTACTGGTCCTTTAGCAAATTCCCTTTCAGAGAAAACAAGAGACCCAGTAGAGGAAGATGACGATGAATACAAGATTCCTTCATCCCATCCTGTGTCCCTGAATTCACAACTCTCCCATTGCCATAATGTCAAACCTCCTGTTAGGTAAGAATATGTGTGGGCAGCCTTTGTATCACCTTACATCTACATAAGCATTATCATTCGGTTGTGTTTGTCTTCAAGCAATTGAATCACTTCTATTTAATTAAAAATGTTTGAATTCCTATTCAGAGACCCATCTTCCTTAATACTGTAATCACTGTGTTCTTATCTTTTCTGCTTTACTTCCAGAGAAAACTAAAAGATGCAGACTTCCCATTAATCAGGAAGTAATTTGACTAAATTAGTTGAATAGTTAGAAAAATAGATATTTTTGTTGCCCCAAAGCCAAATCACACTCTAATAAGATTTTGTTGCAGGTTACATGCAGTGGTTATTAATTCAGGCATTATCATTAAGCTATTTTAATGCTTTTTCTCTGTTCTAAGCAATATCTCTTGAAGAAAAATTAGTGCTTAGAAACTAAAGGATTATGCCAACCTTAGAATTTTTCTTTGTCATTAAAGCCTAGTATAATTTATATTCATGCCCCCTTTGATAAGCCACCTACTTCTGTTCAGATCTTGGAAAGCAGACTGTTTTGTTGTTGTTGTTTTTAAATCAGGTACTATTTATTCCAATGATCAAATAAGAATGTGAAGAATAGTATTTTTGGGGTTTTTTTTTCCTGTTTTTTGTTTGCCCTCACTATAATGGGTACATTCTTAATCTTTGAAGTGGCAGCCACATTGAGGTATGCAAGAGTTCTTAGAAATGGGTGGTGTGCATTGAAACATCAATTTGCATTTAAGTGGTAAGATGACTCTGCATTTGTATAATTGATTTAGTAAGCTGTAATCTAATTTTTTTCTATTTGTTTTATCTGACTGTCTTTTGTGAGGTCCTTAGTAAGCTAAATCCTAGCTTCAGAACTGCTTTCTGAGTGCCGGTTTCCTCTGTATAAAATCTCCGGAGCTGTGCTTGAGTCATAAAATAGGGCTCAACTGCTACTGGTGGCCCAGCTCTTTCCTGTCTTCCAATATCTCTTGATATCTTTCCTGTGTTCCAGTATCTCTTAAGGAATAGAAGAGTCATTGAACACTTCAGTCATCTATGTCATCTTTACTTAGTGTGTCATTTCCTTTTGCGGTCACATTAATCAAACAAAAGCTTTTTATGGGAATGAAGTGTTTCCTTCTTTTCAGATAAAAAAAATTTAAAAATGTTCTAATGCCTTTCATCAAATATTGCACTGAGGTAGAAAGTACAATATTTGGCAAGAGATGCAAACCTTAATTTTAACCGGAGGTCTGTCTTAGTGAGTGAGCCTGGTTAGAATTATCAGCACTCTGTAAACTTTTAACCAGAATTATTGACATTGTGCAGTGGGTCTTCATATTTCAAAGTAAGAACTGAAGCACTTCTTGCTAATTACCAGTGTTTAAGACATTTGTAGATAAAATAGTATTACTGAGGAGACAAAGAAATAACCATGAGAAAATTTGTTATATCAGAAAAACCAAGTGTCTGCTTAATCTGTTAGAGAAAAAAGTTATTCCTTCACATCGAATATAGATTGTTAAAATTTTTAGTTCCTTTGTCTCACCTACAAATGTAGCAATTTTTTTAAATTGAAATAAGATGACCTTGTTTTTTCTCCTTGGGAGTCTCATTTTTTTTTCACCCCTGGAGAAATGAGGGGTATAATTTTAATACTTCAAATTTTAATTGCCACATCATGTTAGATGAGATTTTTGGTGGCAGGCCTCCCAAATTCTGAAAATAAATTTGAATTATGACTACCATTACCATCTTTCTACTGTTATAGAGAAGTAATAAATATTGATAATCCCTAAACTTAATTGGAGTGAATTCTTTATCTAATTTGTTCTTGAAAGCTGATGAAGGAAGTATTTCTTATGCCCTCTCCAAAGCACTCGTTAAGTGTAACACTTCCCTTCCCAGTTCTTTTTTCTCTGGGACATCGAGGGAGTAAACTGTTAATATCTGTAAAAGTGGAAATAGTGGATGAATAATTCAATTCCGTTTCAGTAAAACTCCATCATTATTATGAAAATTCAATACTTGATAACTATTTTTAAATGAACTATCTTCTAGCCCCCTTAAGAAGAAGTAGCCACCAGAGAAAATGGAAATGAATTTCAGATGAAGCACTTTTGCAATAGCTATTCCAATATACACTCTCTCCTCCATTATGTATGTACTTTTACTTTGCTCCAAAAATTTGGAGAAAATCAGAGCAAAGTAATATGTAAACTCCCCTTTCCTGTAACCCTTTAAGAGCAGAGGAACTTTCCCAGGGTCATGTTACACAACTATATGCTGAAGGCAAAATATGCCAGTTTATTCTGTTCCTGCTGCTATCTTCCTTTGCCCCAGTTTTATGCTTTGTAAACATAGCATGATTCTAAAATAAGAACACCAACAACAAAAATAATTTTTAGTAAAAATCACTCTTTCTAGACACCAGATTAAAACGCTTGTGCTCTGGTTACTCGGGGAGTTTGCTAAAGTCATTTTTGTATACTGTCAGTTCACACACCGACAGTTTGTTCTCCACGGTATCTGTGGATTTGTACCACAGGCTCTGGACCTTTGCACATGCCTGTCAGAGTTTTAGTGAAATTACTGAAAGTTAAATGATTTTTCCCTTTCTTATGGGCTCTAGTTTATTTTTGTTATAAGGAAATTTTAAATTACAGAAACAAAAATGTAGTGGAAAATACCTTCCATAAATAGTAAAATCAAGGGGACCATTATGTATTTTTTGCCTTAGTACAAATTTTTTTCCTCAAAACTTGAGACAGTGTTACTGAACACCATATAGATGTATTAATTTTGCAGATGCATTTAGAGTCTCAAAGGTTTTTGTGACCTTCATAATTCTTAGTTGCAGTTAAGAAAGCGAGACTATTTAACTTATACTGGAAATTTACTTCTGCATTTTAGAAAAAGGTAAGAATATTTAGATGTTGTTGCCTGTACTTTTTCCAAAAATTAAATTACATATTTATTTTCACATTGTATTCTATGATTTTATTTGGGCAGGGCTCCTGTTTCCCTCTGCCTGCCAAATGATTTTTAAATGGAAAAGTAAGTATCCTTATGTGATTTTGTCCTTTGATCTCTACTTTAGGTCCTGTGATAATGGTCACTGTATATTGAATGGAGCGCATGGTACTTCTTCAGAGATGAAAAAATCAAACCTCCCTGAGTTGGGCATATATTTAAAGGGTATGTATAGAATATGTATATTTTGATATGTACTCTACCTCTAAATGGTCAGAATTTAAAGGCAAAATGCCATCCCACTGTTGTACTGAAAATACATTAAGGCTTTGTGTTATCCTCTAGGAGATGTTTTTGATTCAGCCTCTGACCCAGTGCCATTGCCACCTGCCAGGCCTCCAGCTCGGGACCCTCCAAAGCATGGTTCTTCACTCAACAGGACGCCCTCTGATTATGATCTTCTCATCCCTCCATTAGGTTGAAACCTTTAAAAATTTTGAAACAAACCAACCCTTCCACTTTTCTCAATTGATATCTGAATTATTAATTCAGAGTTCACTATAACACAGACTCAGTGGGTTGTGAATTTGTCTGAAATTGGAATGGGTTCCCCAGGTGATGGTGGCTCTCAGGTTCATGGGCCATTCATCCATGTGGATTAAAGCAATGGGGTAAATACATAACTGGCTATCAGTTAGGGTTTTATGCAGTTGTCTCTTAATATACCAAATTCAGTGTAAAAAATATCTGAGATGCCTCAAAGTACAGTCTTAGAAAATGTTAACTTTTGTAAACATATTCCTGGTATAAAAGTGAATTTTGTTTGTTTTAATCATTGCTAACTGAATGGATATGAAAAGTCCCAGAAAGGTTTTGAAAAGTACATTTTGTGATCGTTATTAGTTATCACCTATAGGAAGTTGCAAAAAGTTTAAAAAAGTAAATTTTATGACAACTACTGACCACAACTTCTGAATGGATGTGGGAAGTTGTGGAAAATTTAAGAAAGTAAGTTCTGTTTGTAGTCACTGCGAACTAAAAGAAGTTAAAAAGTATTTATTAAACAAAAATTTTGAGAGCATGTTTCATTCTCCCAGGTGCTTGTGTTCTGGCAGTTTTGAAGTGATGGCTTGAAGTTTTCATCTGAGATTGTCTTTAAGTATTGTTCTTAATGTATGTGAACTTACTTTTTCTCAATAGGGAAATGCAGGAAATGACCACGTTTCACTTATGCTAATTGAATTATTGAAAATTATATATTTGATTGTAGAGAACTGGGAATAAGTTCTATCTTATCTTAATCATTGCAACTACAACACATTCAAAGAATCTCAGTTTCTTTGTTTCAAATTATAATATGAAGTACACTAATGTATGTTTTTGCATCTACTCAGATAACAACACATACAGCTATGTGTGTATTTTAAAGTTATCTGATGCTGGTGCATTTATTTCATGAATTCTTGCTAGGAAGCTTCTCACTGTGTTTTTAAAGAAGGACAATGAAAACCTCCATACCTTAACTCTTCACAATAACAAGTCACCATAGTAAAAAATAATATATCTGGATTGGTTACTAAGCCATCAGAAACATGAAATTAACTCTTCCATTTTTTCCACATATACCGTTGTTCACTATTTTCATTTCTCCTTTTACAATACCTTTTATTCTTTTTTTTTTTTTTTCTATAGTTCAGTGCTTTGCTTCTTCTTCCTGGGTTTAATTACAAATGCTTCCTAACTTCCTTCCTTACGTACCTAGTCTTTTTCTTTCTATCACTTCATCCTATACACTGGATGCCTGAGTCCTGATGCAGAGCAGCACGTCCATAAGAACTTTCTCTGATGAAGCAGAGGATCTGTGTATGGACATGAGCCCTCTGGGCCCTAAAATGTAGCAGGGTGACTGTAGAACTGAATTTTAGTTCATTTAAATGTAAATAGCCATATGTGGCTGTTGGGTTGGACAACACAGATTGATGTACCAATGTGCTTCAACTTGAACTTCCTCTATTTCTGCATGCACATCTCATTTTTTTGGTCATATCATTCATTCTGTCTAGAAGAACCTGTCCTTCCTTTTAATGAATACATGTTTTTAATTCCCCATATCCCACACTTTCCTGTTCAACACCTTGGTGAATGCCACTTTCCACCTTTTTCATCCCTCTTCTAATAAGACCAAACACTTTGAATCATCCCTAATGTGAATTAGCTCCCCTCCTGAAATCTAAGGTACTTAAGTCAAGGCCTTGTGATTTTGATCTCACTGTCTCCTAGATGCCTAGCATAGTGCCTTACCTTTAGGGGCGAAAAAGGATTTAGCTGAATATGATTATACAGCAGGTTATAGAAGGAAGGAAGGACAGTAAAGTTCTCTCAGCTATATCTTGAAATAGTTTAAAATTAGAAAAATATTTATGATCATTAGAGAAAATAGTTTTGAATATTTTGGCAATGCAAGCTTGTCAAAAACCATTTTAATGGTTTTGTATTTGTCATTAAACTTAAATACATTTGAATTTTTGCTATTGGACTCTGTAGATGTTTACTTATATATTGCTGCCTTCAAAACTATTTGAGGCAGCTTGCAAAAACACACACTGCAACTTTTGTTTTTAAGAATGATAAAGAAATCAAGGTAAGGGAAAATAGTAAGATGCAGTAAGGAAAAAGCAAGTGCATGTAAAAGCATGCTGTAAAATTCCATGGTTACTAAGCTGGGAAATACGCAAATGTAATAGCTGGCTTTTGGTACTGCAAAAGAGAGTTCTGTATTTAACTGTTCCTCTTTAAAGATAGGAGACAAGTACATAAATAACATATTCCTCTGCTATAAGTGCATTTTCTTTAGGACAGTAAATAAAAAATATGGAAAATTACTCTAAGTGAATTACAGTCCAGTGAAATAAACTTTAAGGGACAATTTAAAATTTTCTGTGATATTGTTTGCACATACTGATTTTCTAGCTCAAACCTGTAAACTCTTTTTGTTACATGGAGAAATTTGTTTTGATGGTGTGACCTAGACAAAATTAATATTAAAGAACTTAACAAGTGAACCATAAGCTATTTCATAACCTTTGAAGGTTATTGATAAATTTTACAAGTGATGTTCTTTTTTTCTTCTCTTTTTTTTTTTTTTTCCTGTCATGGGCAGGCACCAGGAATCAAACCCGGGTCTCCAGCATGGCAGGCGAGAACTCACATGTGATGTTCTATTTAAGCAGCCAGAGAAAATCAGTCATCCCCTTTGCTTAAAACTGTATTTTGATTAATGAAATGCTGCTTTTGATACTGACATTTCTTTAAATGCAGGTGAAGATGCTTTTGATGCCCTTCCCCCATCCCTCCCACCTCCCCCACCCCCTGCAAGACATAGTCTCATCGAACATTCAAAACCTCCTGGCTCCGGTAGCCGACCATCCTCAGGACAAGACCTATTCCTTCTTCCTTCAGGTAGGAGGGAAAAGCCAGAGAAAAAAGTTTTCGTTTAAAGCAAAACCATCTCTAAGCTGCCAAATAAGCATTAATAATTCATCAGCTTCTAGCTCCCAGCAGAAAAATTCCTTGAGAGTTGGGGCGGGGGGGACAGTGAGATGGGCATTGAGTCAGTTGGTTAGTTTAGTGTCCACAGGATCGCAAAGATATGGTGAAAGCAAGAAGTCAGAATTTAGAATCGGTGCCTTAGAGCTAATCCAGTCCAGCTGAAGCCCTTAAGTAACAAAAGACATCTGGAGAACCTGAAGGGCAAGTAATCGGCCTAACGATGACAGTGAGAATATTTAGACTTATCTCTCAGTTCCCAGCACAGTGTATTTTTTTCTAATAATATATATTTTTTAATCATTACTGGGTACGTTTCAGGTTCATAATTTTATTCAAAAACATGAGATTTTGCCAAATTACATTGTTATAACAAGAAGAGATGAAATTTTTTGAAATGTCTGCATTTTATTGTTTCTGTAACTTTTTATTTTTTTATTTTTATTTTTTTTACATGGGCAGGCACCGGGAATCGAACCTGGGTCCTCTGGCATGGCAGGCAAGCATTCTTGCTTGCTGAGCCACTGTGGCCCGCCCTGTAACTTTTTATTTTTAATGTCTAAATGTATCTAAATTATTGGTCTTAAAGGGAAAATTAAGATTTTTTAAAAATGTCTGAAGTAAGAAGTAGAAATTAATGAAAAGAAGAGACTTAGTAAAACTGTGTGCCGTTAGAATTATCAGAACAAAAAATCTGGTTATGTTGAATCTGCTGATATCAACTGTTCCCATCTTTCCTGTGAATGACGTATAATCTTGTCTCTGAAATATTTGCCTTCCTGGTTTGTTTGGTTAAACATAAAGATTTCTTTCTAACAATTTCTTTACATTTCTGTCTGAATTTAACCCTGACAGGCCTTTAAAAATATGCTTAGTTTGTCCTTGAGCCACCTATATGCCTCAGTGAAAATCTGTAAAGCTTAACTCCTATTATTTCCCTCAGTTGTTTATCATGTATCTTTCTCATTTTCTTTTAACTTGGTTTGAAAATTTAGAATGTTTGAGGAGATTTGTGTCAAGGAAAAAGTGTGTATGTGCATATACACACACACTTAGTATTTATGTTTATACATAAAATCTAGGCTAATGTAGCTTCAGTTTCTAAAAGTGGTTTTATTTTTCCAATAAATAATTTCAACATTATTATTTATCAGTAAATATCGATCAAGTGTCCACCATATCACCCTCACGTGACTTACGAATTTTCTGGATGCCGCCAATAAAAGAGTGAACGTCACACCTTTCTGGCTAAGCAGGAAGCCTGGATAACTGCTAAGCTTTTATTCATGTAGCTACATACAAGCAGTGAAAGATATTTTACTACTATTTTTCGCTGATACTCGTTCAAATCTTTGTTTTATACATGTATTTTAATTAACAAAATTGATTTTCAAAAATGAATCATTCTCCATCTTAGTTATTTCAGCTGTCCTCTCTAAGTTCTGGATAGTTGTGGCCAGATTCCTGCTACAAACCTATTCTCCCCACCCCACCCCCCCTTTTTTTTTGTCATGGCAGGCTCCGGGAGAGAGAATTCTGCCACTGAACCACCATTGCCCACCCCCAATCACCTTTTAAAAATGTGACGTAAGCCCCATTAGATGAAAACTTGACATAATGGCTTCATACAGTTTTAGCTGGTTTTATCAAAAACATTAATTATAAACTATTTTACTTCTTTATTTTGTTATAATTGTATTGTCCATTGCCTTCTATCTAAAAATCTTCATGTAATCCTCTAAAGATTAATTGCTAAAAAAAAAAACAAAATTTACCACTTCAAAATGAAAATGCCCCCTTTTATTAGATAAGTGAGAAATGTGTAAACCAATTTATTTCATTGCAAGTTTGCTTGTTTTGCTTTTGTTTAACTGGCATGAGCTCAGCAGCAATTAGCTTTAATCTAGGGTATGAGACTTACATGGGGCCAGGGAAGTATCACCTTAAACCTGTCGACTCATCTCTTGATCCTCTTTTGTACTGACAAGTGTTCTAATTCCATTTTCAATAAGGTTGACAACCCTGGATAATAAGCGCTTCAAAGAAAAAAAGAAAAGCTTTTTTTTTTTTTCCACTTTTTTAGTCTTTCATATCATTAACATGACAGTTTTCTAGTTTGATGCCAGATCCTTTGAGATCTATCATGACAATTATTTTTATTCAATCTAAGGCCAAATATATTAGCTCTCCTCCATTTCAAAGAAAATATTTAAATTCTATTACATAGTAATGTCAAAACATGGTTTCTGTTGCCTCATAGATAAGTATTTGAGCAGCATTTTAGAAAATATTTAATACATTTTACTGCCTAAAGAAATATAACAGGCTCCCAACCCTAACAATTAAACGTCATGAACGGATACTCTATAAATGCTAAAATTTAACACAATAGTTTCAGAATCATAAACAGTAAACAAAGGTGATTGCTAAATTTGAACAGACTTCATGTATTTCACTGGTATTATTTCCAGTATTGTTCAATCTGTGAAGTATTAGTCCATTGTAGTAAGTCTTTTCTGTCATTATTGAGATTTTTTTCCTTGAGGAACCACTTTTCCCTATTTAAAGACAAGGGTTAGTTTTTCAGGAAAAAAAATGTAAGTTGGGGTTTCTCCTGATAATATATTGAATACCTAATGAAACATAATGTTTTTATTCTAGCGTGTGGTACCCTGCACAAAAGAATCAGATCTGCCTTTCCAGTTTTCTAGCCCAACAACTTCTCCACTGCAGTGATTTTCAAACTGCAGGATTCTATGCTTCTGATTCTCAGGAATCCTGTAGGATCAAGGAATGAAGCTAAGCCAGAGGAAAGCTCTGGGTGCTTTTTTATGTTGTATATTTTAAGCTTCCATACAAGATTTATTTTGGCAAAACAGTAATGTCGCTAAAAAGTTGAAGTTAAAACCCACTATTGTATATGAGCCATTATTCTAGACAGGTTGAGTTTATCTTAACAAAATCTGAATAATCCTCAAAAAGACTTTATGCATTCCTTTCTCCACACCTAAGGCTATTGCTAACATATAGATGCTTTTGTCCAAATTACAAGAAGACACTTCTTTGGCTGGCCAAAATAGGCCCCCCTCCATCTACTCTGTCCCAGATCCAGTGGCTTGGGGATCAAAGTAAAGACTGCATTTGAGCCCCACTCAGAACCTCTCACAGGTGTCTTTGCATTGTGTATAAACTGCACAATTTACCTTGCAACCCTAATTCAGCCTTTCTTTCACTCTCTGTATCCTGGAATTTCTTCTTGGCTTCACTCTGTTTAATAGCCTTTACCAAATCTTCAAATTGCAATTCAGCTTTAGAAGCTAACAAAATTGACTTTCTTAGAGAGAAATAAATATTTTCCACTTGGATCCAGAAATGCAGTTGCAAAAGTAAAATATGAGGAAAATTTGGGTCATTAGCAGCAGTTATTGAAAAGGCCTTTCAGTGTTTGGGTGACTACAACCTTTATGAAATACTATCATGACATGGCTACCAGAGGGGCACACGTCATTTAAGGTTGGCACTAACTGAACTTTAATGAGAAAAGGAGTGAAATGAGTCCCTGCGACAGTGGTCAACTCAAGTGGGAACCAATAGTTCAGGTCTTGAAAGATTGATGGGCCCAGCAGTGTTTCTCTAATGCAGTCTCCAGACCAGCAGCATCAGCATCACCTGGCAACCTGTTACAAATTTACAGCTCTTAGAGCCCACCCAGGTCTTAGTCAGAAACTCTGGGAGTAGGACCCTGTGATCTGTGGTTAGGCCCTCCAGGTGATTCTGATGCACAGTCAGGTTTGGAAACTGAACTAGGTTATTCTCAGAGCACATCCAGGCTAGTACAGGAATTCAAACCATGCCAGCTAATCACTGTGGGTTAAAGGAACTGAGGATGTTTAACCCTGAAAAGAAAAGATCTTGTATATATATTAGAGTTGTTTTCCATTATAGAATTAGTGAAAGAAGGATTAAGATTTGTCCATGTTTCTCTGGAAGGTAAAAGACCAGTGAGAGGAAGGATTAAGGAGAATTTTATTTGTCATAAGAAAAAGCTTCCTCAATTAGTAAGATTTGTTCAGAGTAGAATAGAGTGTGTCAGAGAGGTCGTGAGTTCTCTAACATTGGAGGATTTTAGTCAATGGCTTGATTACGACCTATGAGGGCTTAATGAAGGTAAGTTAAAAAGTAAAGGCAGCTGAGAGGGAGGAACTTGGTTTCACTAAATAACTCTTAAAACCCTCTTCAGCGATTAGATTCTGTGTTGTTATATTCTTTTAAAATTTTGGAGATATTGGATAAATCTTCTAAACAGTTTCCGGACAGTCTTAGGAGAAATATGCCTCTATTTAGTGATTCAGTTTTATTTGCCTCTTTTTCTGTGCTTGAATAAAAATTTGGAACGGTTTCAGGTAGTGAAAAGAATTTTTTTAAAAATTCCCTGCTGCCTTCTCCAAGAGATTACTAGATGTTTCCTTCCACTTTTTTCTTGATGCACATTCACGTTCATATTTGTGTAAAATTTATTTCATATAGTATATGCTATTTATAACACACTATAATGCTTTTTTCATTTAATATATCATGAACATTATCCATGTTGTTAAATACTTTTACACAATGTAATTTTAATTGCTACATATTTTTCCACTTCTTTTATAATTGCAAACCCTTTTTCCCCCAGTCTTTTCCCACTTTTTGTTTTTTTGTTTTTTTGCATGGGCAGGCACCAGTAAGCGAACCCGAGTCTCCAGTATGGCAGGCAAGAACTCTACCTGCCAAGCCACCGTGGTCCACCCTCTTAGTTATTTATAACTTCTAAAATAAGTATCAATTTTGTATTAGCGTACTGTAATCACAGGCAGTGGTACTAAAAGAATGCCTTTGTTTTTTAGAATAGATTAATTCCATTTTATTTATTCATTTATTTCCCCAACATTTATTACTATGTAAATGGTATATTGGCTATAACATTTTCAATTTGTATGTTTTAATCTTAAAAGTGGTATATAAACATTTATATCAGTTAGTTTTTGAAGAATTTGTTTTTAAAAACTTGCTTCATGAAAATTCCTTATCAGAGGATAGTTGGTAATTATATTCTGTTTTTGTACCCTTATAGTAATTGTGTTGTTTATAATATCTTCCCCCATTTAACTTAAATACTGAATAACTCTATAAATTGCTATACAGGGCCCAGTTTACCCTATACCTGGCTAGGTATAAACTTAGCATGAAGGAAGACAAAACATGGTAATGATTCAGAAATGAACTTTAAATATGTATATTTGCTAGTTATGGTGATATTTTTAGAGTATCTGGTGACTTTTAGTGAAATATTTTAATAAGGCGATATAGTACAAGTATGTATTTATCACTCAGAAATGTATTCAGAATTGACTTTTTAGTCTTAAATAAAGATTTAAAATAGTGTATATATACCTAACAAACCTATAAATTTTAAAAGGGAAATTTTAAAAGTGTATGGGTTGTAAAAGCCAGTTGTTCATCTGATCTAATAATATATCAGGAACATTTTAGAATACAGAAGAATTGAGAGTAATTCTTTATTAAACATTTAAATCTAAATCTTTGGGAAACTTCCAACTCCAGCCATACATAATAAAAAATTAAAATAAATAGTAGACAATTTGTCTTCTTAAATAATCAAATTCTTATATATAAATATCAAACAAATGAAATATAATCAAATCTGCTCTAATATTTAGAATTTTAACCTTATGTTAGCCATTCAAACTCACTGACTTTGAATTTATAAAATATATGAATCTGGTTGGCTTGAAGTTTTACTTTTGGCAGTAAAGAATAAATATTTATTAAGTACAGGCTATTTGCTGAGCAATGTGATACTTCAAGCATAACAAAACACCTACCCTGAAATAAGCTTACGGTACCTCTAGAGATACTGGCAGACATATAAGGTTGTAATATGAGAGAGTAAAACAGAGGAGGCTGAGGTAGAAGTGGTAACAAAATTATCAGTGAACAAAAGATTGAAGAAGGATTGTTCATCTACTCAAAAAGAATTAATCCTAGAAATTTAAACACACACACTGCTAATATAAACTGGTTAGATTCATATCCTAATGATTTAATAGTAACACCAACAAAATCCCTTGTTTGTCCTTTTTGTTCCAGTTAATATATAGAGAGGTGATAAAATAACCTTTTTGTTTTTTTTTACATGGGCAGGCACCGGGAATCGAACCCAGGTCCTCTGGCGTGGCAGGCAAGCACTCTTGCCTGCTGAGCCACCATGGCCCGCCCGATAAAATAACTTTTGATTTGTCTACAATTCACATTTTTCACTATTTACATGGATCTTCCTGACTATCAAGGTGGTCAAAAAATCACATTGTTATATGTTCAAACTTTAATGTTACTAATAGCATAGTTATAACAACTAAATTTCTTCACTGAGCCAATTAACAATGATTCTAAGCATATAGTTCCATTAATAAAAGTATCTTATATGTGCAAAAGATTTCATATGCATGAATTCATTTAATCCTCAAATTCCAAATGTCAGCTCCATTTTACAGATGGCATCTATTTAATGCTTAGAGAGATTAAATAATTTGCTAACCCTCTTATAGTTAAAGGCAAAATCCAAAACCCATTTTTTTTCTTTTTACTTTGACAGTTTCAGTCATCATGCAGGAGAGATTAGGACAGAAAATAAGATTTATAAGCAGGTTTTATCATCAATAATCTTATAGTCAAATGAAATCTGACAAATATAAGCATAAAATCAATAGTCAATATTTTCTGGAAATAAGTGGGAAACGCATATTTTGAGCAAGTGTTGGATAATTTAGAAAATACGCAGACAGGTTAAAAGTAGTGTGGCCCATGAACTTAGTTTTCTAAGTTATTTTCAAAAGCTATGACCTTCACAGAAAATTCTAGAGGTTTTTCTTCAGCTGGCTGAGAGAGATTATCCTTTTAATTTGAAACTTATCTTTTTTTTTTTTTTAAGATCCCTTCTTTGATCCAGGAAGTGGCCAAGTTCCTTTGCCTCCTGCTAGGAGATTACCAGGTGAAAATGTCAAATCTAACAGAACATCACAGGACTATGATCAGCTTCCTTCATCTGCAGGTGAGTCGGCTAGTAGTAGTAATACAAGTTCTCTAGTTTGAATGAGGTTCTTTTAGTTTGAATGAGGTGCTTTTTGGAGCACCTTTATATTCTCAAACATTTTTTGCCTTCGATACGGGAAACAAGGAAAGTCCCTTTGTATATTGAAGAGCCATGTTTTCTTTGTTTCTCCACTAAGGGAATAAGTTTCTTGAGAATTAATATAAACATATAAACATAGTTTATTTGAAGACTTCAGTGCAGAGCCCCAGTACCAAGCATCTAATCAAAATATCCCATTTTACTAAATAACACACCCTCATAACCAGTAAAGATGAAACACTTTCCTTACCTCATCAAAGGATGCCTTCCCTGACCACATATCTAAAGATCTTCTACTTTCTACCATCATTTTCTGTCCTCTTTTCTGTGCCTATCACTGCCTGAAATTTCATTGTTGGTTCATCTGTTATCTTGTCTCTCTCCTCCATTAGAGTGCTACTTTGAAGACAGGCAGGGATGTTGTTTCATTCACTGTTGAATCCTCAAGTGGATGAGCAGAAGGGAGGGAGGGAGAAGGGAAGGTAGGAAGGAAGTTAGGAAGGAAGGAGGGAAGATGTGTACATTAAACTGACCACGTGTTTTTTAGCAACGTGAGCATGTTTTTTGTCTCATAATTGTGAACATCAAAAGTTTTTCTTATGTAGATTTTTGTCTTATTTTAAGATTATTGTGTTTCTTTTTAAGCTCAAATATCAGTTTACAGAAGATTTTGTAATGGTGATCACGATACATTCTGTAACCTCTGAGTCAAGATAATTAAGGGACTGCCTTGAGACCTACCAGTGTGGTCAGTACAAGGCATGGCAGAAGCAGAAATCCTCTGAAGTTTTACAGGTTTTCACACTTGCATATATCTCAGGAAAGCAAAGAAAATTTAACTAACCTTTTCAAATGTTGACCCGTGTTTCCCCCTAGTTTTCTCCTCATCATTACAAGGTGGGTAACCACTGAAACCTTGCAGTTCTAGTGGAAAGGGGAGATGGGAGTTGACAGTGTGAAAATCAAGAAGGAGAGACAGTATACAGCAGCCTCCGTGTGACAGAAGGAAGAAAATCCCTTAAGGAATTACAGTTAGAATACAACTTTGAGAAAGTACTGAGAATTATTTAAAATAATATATTCAGGATCACCAACTCTGGATTAAAAGACACATATTTTCAAGTTATGAGGAGCATTGTGGCCAAAACGCTCTTATTTTCATAGCTTCTTTACAGTTTGCTCTGTAATATATGGGTGTTGTCGAGCCCAGAGGAACGTCATTCCCATATATGATTTCAAATGGTATGAATTCCAGTTAGTATCACAGTAGAAGTTGATGAAAGAACTTTGAGTCACAAGCCTTGTTGAAATATCCCCAAATAGGCATTTCCCAGCAGCCCGAACCAGCTTTTACCTGAGTGATAAAATCGTCCGGATTATTACCCTGAGGACCTCAGCTAGCTTCAACTCAAATACATCTCCTCATTCCCAAACCACAGAAAATAAAATACTTCATTTCCAACAGGATGTTTGTTCACATGCTGCTCACAGTGCTACCAGGGTGTCTGCTAGTTTATTTCACACCTGAGGAAGGACTGGGCTTGCTTTCTGGATTATGTCTTTGCATCTAAACCTTGAGAATGGATGCTTATGTGGCTTTAGAATTCTAATAGCCTTTTTTGCAATAACTAAAATATCTTTACTCAGGCTTTTTTAAGGTGACCAAATGGTATGTTTCCTGTACCTTATAAATTCAATTTCTCTTGTCTTTTATAGCAGTCTAAATAATTGATAGTGACTTATTTATATTTAAGATTTCTGAGAAAAAAATTTTTCTAAAGAATTTCAAAAGTATAATTTCTTTGCACAAAGAGGCTCCAAAATCTTTCATTTTTACCAAAGAGAATATTTTATTATTTTCTTAAGTTGTTTGAAATGCAATAATTACTATTTAATGATATGAATATTGCATAACAATTACTAAATTGGAAATAAGAGGATTCTACCAGCCTGAGTTAAATTCACATATACCTATATATGGAGTTAACATTTTTACCGTGAATCTGCTTCACGCGAATTTTATTCACATTGGTTCCAGATCTATATCAGCTTTCTGTGAGTTTTTACAAATTTTCCAGTTTGCCTTTCTCTTGTTATAAGGTAAACGTGACAGTGTGAATACCATTCTTAGAAAAATCCAAGGGATCTATAGCACATATACTGGTAAAGCTTATGCACTAGCTCTTGAGAAGATTTTTCATATTCTTAGTATTTCTAATGCAATCTATGGCAACACTTGAAACAATACCAGACTTTTAGCACATGTTTTATATTAATTGTGTATGTAGCAGGAGAAGATATTATTGCCAAATATACAGACATAATAAAGGAGATCTCATTCGAAAAGGAATTCATTTCAATATCACTTTCCCTTACTAGCCAAAAGGAAGATTGAAGGAATGTTAAATGCCCTTAGTAATAGTAACAAATATTCTAGAGTTATCTTCATAAGATCTTAATTGAAAATCAAGGGTTTACATCTATATACAAGGGTTGAAATTGTGTACTGTCATTAGCGGAAAGATGTATTAAGGTAGATTATGTGTTTTTAAGGTTTTGTTTTAAGTTGCAATAAAGGAAATGATAGTGCTGTAGAAATTTACTGCAATTCAACTATCTGGAATACTTTTCCTTACATAAGAACTTCAGTTTTTAAAACCTCATAACCCAACATCTTATCTTTTACAACTCTACTTTGATTAGCCTAATGTAGTTCTGTTAAAACCAATTTTTAGATATATTTAGAAAATTGTATGTTATAACCTTACCTTAACTATTAACTTCTAGTAGAATTACAAAGTCATAATGATGAGTTTGAGATTAATTTTATTCCTGCATCAAATATTTTTTTTCTTCTAATGCTCAGATATTGTTTTAATGGAGAATGTTATGATCTGAGAGTCTTGTTGTTTATCCCAAATATTGCCCCAAATTAGTAAATAACTTTAGAGATTAGGGTTTAGGTTAGTGCACTTATGCAGATTGTATGCAATATAGCACTTACTATGGGTCATATGCTGTGCTAAATATTCAGATAAGGCTGTGTAAATGATTGATAGATAATTATAACATATGTACGTATATATTTCATATACTTACATTTATAATATATATATAATTTTATTCTTTACAACCCCTCTGAAGTAAGTACTATTAATGCCATTTTATAGAAGAAAGTAAGACAGAAGAGTTAAGTAATCTACCACAGGTCCCTCAGTAAGTAAGTATCAGTGTGGTAGAATTTCAACTAGTTCTGTCTTTTATCAGTAAGCTATGAACTCATTTTTTTTGTTGCTGTTAAAAAAGTTTAAGTTGTTATTCCATTACTATCCAAGCCAAAATTAAATTTTTAAAAACGCACACATGTGTAATGACGATTACCAACTTAAGTTTCTGGTGTTGCTCCAAGATAAAATAGCAGTCAAATGTAATGAAGAAATAGTAGTCATGACAATAAGGGGAAGGGTATTTGAAATAGTAAAATTGTAATAGAATTTCAAAAACCTGTATTCTTATCATTTTTGCCTAACTTTAATCACTTACTATGTGTTTTCTATACTTTTCTTATCAATCAAATCATTCCCTGGTCTTACTCATAGTTCCTTGTGTAGCTCAGCGTTGTGGAACTAGCAAAGGGGATCTGAGGCTATTTGCATTTTTTTCCCTAATTATGAAAGTAGTGCATGTACATTGAAGAAAAATGGAATTGCAGGAAAATAAAAAAGGAAAAGAAGTTGCACGTAGCCCTATCATCAATAGGTAATATTATGCCATTTGGCAACACTTCCCTCTAATGTATTGTCTATGTTCATTTCCACATGGTTAAGAGCATCTCAATATGTCAATCCTATCTCTTTTCCATTTAACATAGTACCATGAGCATCTTACCACAATATTAAAAATTTTTACTAAATATCATTTTGAGTTTTTGTATGATAGTCCATTGTTTCTCTGTGCTCTCAAATACTATTTTAAGTATTTAAATAACCTAGTAGGAACCATAGATTTATACACAACTATGGTATAAATACTTTTCAAGTATTTAAGAAGTATAAGAGAAACCATAACTTTATACCCAGGAATATTAACACATCAAATGCCTTTGCTTTAGTTTGGAAATAAAGAAATTCAGATCTTATTGAGCAGGACTTAATATAAAATAAGTAGAAAATATACTCATCAATACAATGACATTTGTTTATTAGACACATTTCAAAATATAGAATTAAAAAGAAAAACTTTGTATCATAAGAGAAGTAATAAGGGCCTCTTGTGGTAAGATTGCTAGCAGCCACTGATAAAGCGTTATTGCCTTTAGCTGAAGACGCAGATCGGCGTATCTCAACCTTTCATGTTGTTTTGATCACCACCTGCCTAAGGAGCCTTTTTAGACATTTTCTTTCCTTATTGCTGTCGCCTCCCCCGTACACCAATGAAACTTTCCTATCACAGACATGATGTTTCTCTCTTTGTACTGTGACTTGGAAGACCACAAACCAAAATCTAAGTTCTTCTTATCCCCCAAGAATCAGTTTTTGCCCCTTGGAGATGATCTACTCCTGTTTAGAATACATCACGCAGAGTAATCCCTTAAGTTATTACTCTGTCCATGTTTTCATCAGGCTGACCCAAGCCACCTAGGACTTTTCTATGTTACTTTGCTCTTTTGTATGTTCAGAAAATGAAAATTGAATCAGCAACTGTTCTAAAACAGTGATTCTCAAATCTTTCTTCCCCAAATAAGAAGAGTTAATTCTAAACAACACGAGGGCTGGGGCTTTAGCTAGAAGTGAATAACCTCATGAGAGAATTTTCTTCAAATTTGCTTTTATGTAGAAAGTCCATGCAAATTTTGCATTTAGTCTTGAGTATATCTGCATTCACTTCCATATTAAAAATATTATTTTCCATTCATTCTTGAGTAGCATTGATGCTTCAGGAGGATCATTTGTACCCTGTAGCTCTTGAACTTACTTTGGTAGTATTGCCACTACTCAGAGGAATTCAAAAATTCATGAACATGGACTGCAGATATTCCCATAGGTTTGTTAAAACTCATAGTCATTCCTATGTCCTCCTGTATATATGTTAGAATTATGAGATCGCTTCATTTTGTTTCATTGTTCCTTTCCACTACTGTTCACATGGTAAAGTGAGGGGGATCTGGTGTTTCCTTTTAAATACTGAGAGAAAGAACAAGTGGAGAAAGTGATGGCTGCTTCTGAACATTGGGAAGAGATGCTGTGTTTGGAAAGAGAGATTGGTTTTAGGTGATTTGCTTTAATGAGCATGGAGATGATCTACCTGCTCTTTTTTTTTTTTTTCTTTTTTTAAACAGCTTCCTCTATTAGTGCAGCCTGTAACCATTCTTGCTTGTTAATGTCTTGCTTGAAGCATCTTTGCAGAATTAGACACTCAGAATAAATTTTGTGTTTTTCCTCTTCTATACTTCTTTGCCGTTTCTGTTAATTTACAGTAATTGTTGTTCTATAGCATTTGAATATAGCAGGCATCATTATAGGTGGAATTCATTGTCCTTTCTTTTTAATGATTTCTGTAGCATATATACTGCACATTACATTAATTTATTCTCACACTACCTGACTGAGGAGGGATAAATAATATCTCCGAAAATGGAGATACAAAAGTAGATTGTGAGAATGAGAATCGTAAAAGTAAAGTGCTTGGCCAAAGTCACTCAGAATCTTAGTGGCCACACCAAGAGGCTGTCACAGTTTGAAGTGTCTGTGTGATGTGTTCTTCGGCTGAACCTAGAAAAGTCTGTATTTTAGCTATCAGTTTTTCTGTTGCAGAGCTACGCTCTCTAATTAAAACAGGCATGCAGTACAATAAGATATGCAAAATAGAATAAATATATTGCAATGAGTAGAAATTTCTAATGGGGTGAAAAAAAACTTTATAAATGAACTGTCTTTGAGGGCAGATGGAGTAGCAACTTAGATTTCATGTTATTTCAAATCCTAGTCTTTAATACATCCTGCAGATAGCATTTGTGAGATTCTAAAGAGATGTCAGCACTGGTTTGAATTAAGGCAAAGGGGACTAAGATTGCACGAGCAGGGTATGTGAGTTTTAGATTTAGAAAGGAAAGTATACCTGTAGCGGGGGAGAATCTATTTCCAGAGGGTTTTTATTTTTCTTACTTTCAAGAAATGAAGCTATCTTAAAAATCTGTCAGGAATCCTCTCTGAGGTTGTTTGAAATCTTTTTCAAAGTTGATGTTTCGAGTATATTTTGTATACCTGTTCCAGAAACAGAGACACTTATTATTCTAACTAGACAAAGCATTTTGATTTCGTCTGTATGTGTGTGCATGTGTGTATGAATATATATGTACTTTTCTCTGCTAACTTTGGATTCCTAATTGTTTCTCACTTAAATTTTCTAAACAAAGAATAGCTTTCTCCTAAATAAAATTAGTTATCTTCAAATTTCATTGCATGTTGCCAGCGTTAATTATAACAGCCTTACAGAGTGAATAGGTTTCTTGCTTATTTTTCCTGATGATAGATGCTATATTTTCCAGTGTCATCTACCAAGATATATATATATATTAGATCTAAAAGTTCTAAATCTCAAGACTTCGATACCCGTTATACTTTTAGATGTGTCCCTGACTGCCATACTACTTCACTAGCATACATAGATTGTCTTCAAAATCATGTCTTGGTGTACATGTGCCCTTCCCAGTATTTTGGAGAGAAACAAAATAATAATACAAGAAAAACTCTTAGAAAATTACTGCTACAAGTAATCTGAACATCTGAACTTGTGTTTTTCATACATAAAAGTGTCTCAGGACAGACAAGACTTATAGTTACGAATTCTGTGGTAATTTATAAGAGTAAATGAAAGGTTGCTACAATTTCTAATAATTTATTGAGAATGATTAAAAGTAAAGTATAATTTATTGTCCATCTGTGCATGATGGAAATATGTAATAGAAAAATAAATGGAATCTCAAAACAGGAAAAATTGCAATTTAGCAGACCATGATAATTTGAGATATTTAATTATAGATGTATTAAACAGTATCAACTTTAGCAAGAATGAGAAACTGATGTGTTGATGTATATGAGCATACTTTAATATGCTGTAACTACATCTATAACATTTTAACTGGACATTATCGTGTAAGAAAGGAAAAATTAAAAATAAGACTGTTATCCACCTTGATGTTGAACCAAAAATTTGCATCCTGGATGCTTATATTTTGTGTGTGTTGTCTAGATCTTGTTAGAATTGTGAATAGGTTATGCTTGTTACAAAAGTTACCTTCTCGTAGAAAAATAACATCAACTCTTTAGTAAAAAATGCCAATAGAAAATAATGTTTCATCAGATTTCTTTTATGATTTAAATTTTATTATTATTGAAAATATAAGCTTACAAGCTCTGATTTTGTGCAGTGAAGACCCTCTTCTGCGGCCATTGGCAATGTTGGTGAGGCAGCAGATACCAGGAAGGACAGGCCAAGGACACTAGTCAAGAGGCCATTTGGGGTCTAGTCATACTTCACCATTTACTTCGCTATGTCCTTGAATTTGTCATTTGGCATTTGTCAGTGATCTAGAAGAAAGATATTAAATAAATGTTGATGTCTATGCAGTCTTAATTCCCTAACTACGTCCTATGGAATAAATTTTGACAATTTACATTTTAATCTGTTTTTAACCTAAAATCTTGAAATAAGTACCAAAAATAAATATATGGAAACCCATGATGAAAGTGACCTTTCAAGTTAGCTAGCCCATACCCTAGGGATGCATATGGAGCTGTGGCTTATAATTAATTTTATTTTCTTTTAATAAGATTCCTCCCCATTTATAGGCACCAGTGTCATTTGTTTAACTTTGAGATATAGTTATCATCAATGGACTTATCTGGAAACTCAGTGCATTATTCTCCACTCCTTAATGTTTCTGCTGGGTTTGTTTTTTTTCTTGAGGAAAACTCCCTGCTGAATTCTGCATCATTTGAATCTGGTTAAAGTTGTTTGAGCAAAGCACCAAATTTACTTCTCTTCAACCTATTGACCCACAGCAGTCAAGACATCTACTATTTTCTTTTTATTTTCCCCCCTAGTGTCAGTAGGTATAACTTCAAAGTGCAATGAACTTGAAAAACCAAACAGGAAGAGACCCTACATAACCCCATAAAGGATATTTCTCGGAGCAGTTCTGTGATATGGGGTGGGACAGATGCTCTGCCATGAATATCTGTGAGCTTGTAACGCTACAGTTCCCTCTGGCTAGAAACCTCTCAAGAGAGTTCCTCTAGGGAGCAATCAGCCAATGCAGGTGTCATAGTAGAGAAGAATAAGCCATGTTGCTGAACAAAATGAAAGCCTTTCTTAGATATGTGTGTTTGTGTGTGTGTGTGTGTGTTTGTTTATTTATTTCACATAGCTTGAAAAAAATAGGTGAAATTGGGCACAAAATGGTTATATTCTCCTTAAAATTACCAACCCATTCCACTGTAATTTTCTAATGGTCAAAATTAGGATAATTACTTATTCTAATGGAAGGAAGTTATTCATAAAAGATAATCAAAACATAGCATTTTCGTATGAAATAATTAGATATGTGATGCCTTTGTTTTTATTTTACTGTTTAAATGATATCTGTCTTTAAAATCCTTCACAGACGGCTCACAAGCACCGGCCAGACCCCCCAAACCACGACCACGCAGGACTGCACCCGAAATCCACCACAGAAAACCCCACGGGCCTGAGGCCGTGTTGGAAAATGTCGATGCAAAAATTGCAAAACTCATGGGAGAGGGTTATGCCTTTGAAGAGGTGAAGAGAGCCTTAGAGATAGCTCAGAATAATGTCGAAGTGGCCCGCAGCATTCTCCGAGAATTTGCCTTCCCTCCACCAGTCTCCCCACGTCTGAATCTATAGCAGCCAGAACTGTGTCTACACCAAAATTTAACACAATCGATGAATATTCCAGGAGTGTGGAAAGGAGAGCAGAAATGAGTCTGAATTCAAGAGAGAAGGTGTCTTCATCTGACATCTTGGGAAGAGAGGCATAGGAATGCAGCTTCCGAGAAGATAGCTGCTTGCTCAGGATGTCGGCAGCTGCGGCTTCCTTATTTTTGCTAGCCATACTTTTAAATCAGGGTTGAACTGACAAAAATAATTTAAAGATGTTTACTTCCCTCGAACTTGGAATCTGTGAAATGCTTTTTCCTTGTTTACAAGTTGGCAAAGTTGCAGTTTTGTTTTTGTTTTCATTTGTTTCTCCATATGTGTACTGTGTTCATGACAGACCGTTTGTTAGAGTGGTCAGGTCTGCTGTAACATTTCCCACCAACTCTCTGCTGTCCATGTCCACAGCCGAGTCGTACTCGTTTTGATCTCAACCCAGCCCCCACCCAGAGGTCCAGCGCCATTTCTCGTATTCACAAGGATGCTTTACAAGTTGTGATTTTCAACTTATCAAAATGAATGCAAAAAATCGTGTGTGGCCTTCACTACTGAGTCTTTTTCTATGGAAACTCACTATTGAGAAATGGAGAAAATCTGAATGTATAACACATTTTTCATGGCTTCCATTTTTTATTTGTGACCTTTAGTCTTCTATATTCCCATCTTTGTCATCCCAGGGGTGTTAAGACTCTGCAAAAAAAAAAAAATCTAAGATATTAAAACGCAACTACTGCAGATGTGGGCGAGAATACATACGGTGAATGCTGTAATGAAGTTATAAGGTCACCTGCTATTAAGCCTGCAATACTTTGGGGCATGCTGAATAAAAGGGCCTTCTCCCTGAAATATATCAATAATTTTCAGATATAAGTACAGTCATACCTTCCCCAAAATGGACCAGAGTTCATTTCCAATTTAAATAACACTCTGGTTCCTAAAAGCTTCAGGAGTCAGTTCGTATTGCAGTGGAAACATTAAATCTTTGATGCACTGTTAAAATGCTAATGCTACTGTGGCAAAGATTTTTGCAAAGTTATTATTATTCTTCTGTCTGCAATCAAATCAGAATTCATATTTAATTTGTAGATTCTCTTATTCATTGCTCCGTCCAATTAGGTGAAAGAAACTAATATACTTTGCCTTTTTTTCTTCAAATTGGTGGTTGGTTCTTCAGAAACTGTCATTTTAATTGTAACAAATCTACAAATATTTATTGAGCATCTATGATGCACTCAGCACTGTTAGGCACTGTGTTTGTAAAGCACAAACTGTCACAAGCTGGTTCCAATATAATGTTATTCTTTATCTGCGTCTTTGATGGCAAAAGTTTCTCTAATGGACAAATCCTGGAAGTTTTCAACAAGGGAATCTGTATTTTCAGACAATTTGCTTTTTTCTTCCTAAAGAGAAGTTAGTGGTGAAATGAGACAAAACCATTACTGCTTAAAATGAACACACAAAAGGTTTTTTTAAATACGTACAATAGTGGGTGTGTGTGTGTTTCTTCCACTGCTTTTGTAACTTCACACACAGTGTGACATAAAAAGATGCATCAGATAATGAGCCTCTCTTTAGGACTTGGAAGGACACAAACAAATATCTAGTATGAGTTCAGAGAAAAGAGCAGGCCCAATGGAAAATCATGTTATAGAAGACTTATGTAGACATCCAGGTGGCCTGGAGAGGGAAACTACTGCATTCCTTTACAAAGTGGCACATCCCTTTTAAAGTTTGTTTTCATGACATAATACTTGAGGAGTCACAGGCCTTGGATAGTTTGTGCTCTTTTTTGAATTTCTTCAAGTGATTCTGAGCTGATTATATCCCTGGAGGGGAAATTTTAATTTACCTTAGGTGTTCTTCCGGTAAGTAAGTATATCAGTGCAGTTTTTTACACTTTTTGAGATTACATTGGCTAATTATTCATAGCTGTATGAATTCCATTTCATGTCATAATTTTTCATGTGTTTATCAGTTCTGGGTGTCATGCTGGAAAACGTAGATTTTGGCCTTTTCGTGTCTTGTTGATCATAGATTCAGTCTAAAAGCTAAAAGTTGCCACTTTGTGATAACATTCCTATAGATAGTGAGTGATGTTAAATAGGAGTGTTAGAAAACATAGTGTATTTTCACTCAAACAATATTCAAAGAATATGTGAAAAATTTTAAAGATGAGATTGATGAAGAAAAGTAAATTCAGACCTGAAATTTGCAAATAAAAATCTGTTTTGCAAAGAAAATTTACTAACCTCCACCAGGTTACCTTTGCATCCTGTAATCAATGGCAACTATTAGTTTTGTCATTAAAAAAGAATGTATGCAAAACTTAACAGAAAATGAAATAGAGGGAAAGTTTCATCGAACATTGTCATGAAAAACTCATTGCTGCCTATTACACAGAAGTTCTGGAACTCAAAAAAAATTTTTGAGGAAATAGTTAAACTAAAATATTTGTTCCATTAGAAAAGTTACTAATCATTAATGATTGGAAATTACCCAAGCATTGTTTCACTGTGATCTAAGAAGTTAGACATTCCTCCTGTTTCTCAAGACTTGGTACTATGATTATTTTATAAATCAGTACCAGTGCTGATTAAATCATGTCCAACACTAAACCTCCCTCCGAAAATCATGTTCTGGGTATAGGTTTTATTCTAAATGATAATCCAGTAAATTGATCTCAATATTCTGTTTTTTTTTTCTTACTATCTAATATGCCCTGACCAAATTTTCTAAAATTGATTCAATAGGGTTTATGCTTAATTTGAATGTTCTTCCCCAAATAGGACCTTTAACGCTTCCCTATCCCTTTCCTTTTGCCCACATTGCAAATAATCTTAACAATAAAGCCCTGGTTGCAACTTCAAAAGGCCCATTTGTTAACTCAGTATTTCACACACCAAGAACACTTGCAGAGATTCTTTCAAAATGTGAATTTTTGTTTTTCAGTTCCATAAGCATTTCCTACAGTTTGGACATTGTTTTTCTCTTAGCATTTCAACTTGAAGCTTTAATTTGCACTGAATTATCTAACCTGGTTAAATTTTTAATTTCTCTCTTCAGCTGACAGATTTGGAAGCAAATTACAGTGTGTTGAAGACAATGGTGGTACTGCCTGTAGACCTAGAGTTTTAGTGCTTCTATGAAAAGTTTCCAGAAAAATGACAGCAATAGAGTGAAGGGTTATCCTCCCGATTACCATTTTATTGTTTTTTAAATGCCTTTTAAAACTTTGTTTAAAGTGGCAAAATAGTTATGTGTTCAATTAATTTATATTTTATTCATTCTTTTTCAATTCTGGTTATTATGTAACTTCAAGTACTTTATTCTTTTAAGGTATTTTATAAAATGAATGTTAATGAAATGCTGAGTTGGTACTTTATTTTTCAAATGAACACAGACATTTCTTTCAGGACATTTCTACATTGTAGTTTTTCTTCTCCCTGTTAAGCAGATTAACTGAAAGACATTTGATTTAAGAGCTAATTGGACAAAGTGGCACAATGCATCCATCGCAGATGATTTAGTTATTAAATATCAAAAGATGTCCTTTCAAGGTAGACTCATAGACTACTCACACGTCATAGAACCAAGTGATAGAGTTGTATTAAAATTCCAAGTAAGAAATGCCATATCTGGGAAGGCTGAAGGTCTTATGGGTGATGTATCTTATAGTTGATCATTTATCAACAGTAACATCTGTTTAAATTCTTGATTTTTAAAATCATCTGTTAGTGGCTAATTTATGTAGGGAGAGGACAACGGAGATAAACAATAATAATTGCTCCTATCAGGCAGAATGTTGGGAAACTGGGATGTGGAAAGAAGCCTACGTAGTGCTGATACTCTCTCAGAGTACCCACAGTTAAACGGGAGGTACACAGATGCCATACAGTGAAGCTGCGCGTTTGTTATACAGAAATTACATGCTTATGGTAAGTGCCTAAGAACTAACTTTTAATGGGTCCTTATGTGAAAGGAACTTAGTATTAAAGCATTTAATGCTTTAAACAACCCCTCATCGCCTAGAACTGTGAAAGAGTAGGGACTGACAACGTGCTTCTGGTGAGGTTTGACAAATGATAAGACTAACTGGCATTTTCTTACATCAAGAAAGTAGCAAGATTTTTATTTTTTGAAGAAAGAAAGCCAAGGATAAAGCCTTTCACCTAGGAATAGCACATATGAGAAACACTGCTCTTTAGGCAAAGGCAAGAAGTAAGAGAAGTTTAGTGGGGCCTGAGAAAAACTGAAGAAGTAGCTAGGAAGCTAGGAACCATTTTAGTTCCCTAGCTGCTAAAACAAATACATACAATGGGTTAGTTAACAAGAATTTATTGTCTCTCAATTTCAAAGTCTAGAAGACTTGCTTCCTCCCAGGGTAAGTATCTTTTGGCACGCTGGGCAGTCTTTGGAGTTCCATGGCATTTCTGTCACACTGTAATGCAACTTCTTGCTTTTCCAAGTTCAGTTGACTTCCAACTCCTATCTGCTGCTGTGGCTGCTGCTTCCATGTCCAGTTCCCTCTGCTTATAAAGACTTCAGCCAATTTGGATTAAGGCCCACCCCCATTCAATTTGGGCACTCCTTAACTAAGAATATCTTCAAAGGTCTTATGGAGAAATGAATTCACAATCCACATGACCAGGGGTTGGGACCTGAATATGCTTTCTGTGGTAGACATGTAATTCCCAGTAGGAGGGTACGTTGGTTCCAGAAGATAAAGGACTGTTCGGCTGCTCTTACAATCCTGAGAGCCATAGGGCTAAGAATCACTGGAGATCAGAGTTGATGGTAATCATGAAAATAGACAGTGGCTACTGGATCTAGAGAAACGGGGCTATGCCTGTCAGGGATTGTCATATCAAACACAAATAGACAATCTAAAAGGAAATGGTTCTCCCTCATTCCCCTGTGTTTTTTTGTTTTTGTTTGTTTTGTTTCCCTGTTTGGAGTTTATCCTTGATTATCTATTTTTTTAAAAAAAGTTTTCTTGATAAATCTTCACACATATACAATCCATACATGGTATATAATCACTGGTTCACAATATCACATAGTTGTGTATTCATCACCATGATCATTTATTAGAACATTTGCATCCTTCCAGAAAAAGAAATAAAAAGAAAAAGAAAAAGCCTTCTTTTACTGCTTACCCTCCCTCTCATTGACCACTAGTATTTCCATCTACCCAATTTATTTTACCCTTTATCCTCCCTATTATTTCTTTTTTATCCATATTTTTTTACTCATCTGTGTATACCCTGATAAAAGGAACACCAGACACAAGGTTTTCACAATTACACAATGTACAAGTTGTATCTTCATACAATTGTCTTCAAGAATCAAGGCTACTGGAACACAGCTCAACAGTTTCGGGGACTTCCCTCCAGCCACTCCAACACACCATAAACTAAAAAGGGATATCTATATAATTCATGAGACTAACCTCCAGGATAACCTGTAGAGTCTATTTGAAACCTCTCAGCCACTGAAACTTTATTTTGTCTCATTTCTCTCTTCCCCCTTTTGGTCAAGAAGGTTTTCTCAATCCCATGATGTCAGGTCCCGGTGAATCCCGGGAGTTCTTTCCCATGTTGCCAGGGAGATTTACACCCTGGGAGTCGGGTCCCACATACGGGGTAAGGCGGGAGTTCACCCTCCTATTTGTCTTAGAGAAAGAGGCCACATCTGAGTAACAAAAGAGGCTCTCTGGGGGTGACTTTTAGGCATAATTTTAGGTAGGCTTAACCTGTCCTTGGCAGGAATAAGTTTCATTAGGGCTAACGCCAAGATTGAGGGCTCAGCCTGTTGATTTGGTTAGCCCGACTGCTTGCAAGAATATGAGAAATCCTCCAAATGGGGAAGTTGAATATTTCCTCCTTTCTCCCCAGATTTCCAAGGGGACTTTGCAAATACTTTTTATTCTCTGCCCAAATTACTCTGGGATATATTGAGGCATTACACTAACCTGGACCAACAACAAAATCTCACTCCCTATCCATGTGTTTATGGTGTTCAACTAGACTACCATATAAGTTAAATTAGGTAATGCACTACCCAAAATATAAATTTTACACCAAATGAACATCTTTCCCTTTGATCTCACACAGAAGTTGAAATTTAAAATATGGGCCATATCATCCTTTATATTCTGATCTGCCTTAGTCCTATCCAGATCAACTGATTATCTATTTTTGCTTTTTTTTCATCACTACTGCTCCTACCCTCTGTGGGGTCTGAATTAACAACTCCCTTAGAATTTCTGAATAGCCTGTAATTGGGCTCCATGCCTCTAGTGAAATTCACAATGACCTTTCAGAATTTTAAATCCAATGTTCCTCCTCTATGTAAAACCCTTTTGGCCTTTAACCTTAGGGATTCCCTTCTGTATATCTCCTTAACTTCTCTCCCAGCACAGCCCCTCTTCACTTTTGCCATGCTTTCAAGCATCCATGTCTTGAAATTCCTTCTGAAAATCTCTCCCTTTTTCCAGTCTGACAACTCTTACTCTTCAAACAATAGTTCAAGCTATTGCCTCTGTGAAGGGTTTTTGTCTTAACCTAAAAGTTAAATTGAACATGCTATCTTTTATGGCCCACACAGCTTCAGTATTAAAATAATTATCAGGTGATTTGTGATTAGTTCATTCAATGTATGTCCCCAACTAGACTGAACTTGAAAAGAGGAAGTGTGTTGAATTTGTGTATCCCAAGCTCCTAATATAGAGTCCAAAATAGAGTACACAAGAAAGTATTTTGAATAAATGAGCACTTGCATTCTTAAGGAGCAAATAGTGGAAACAGTTGAGTGCCTGTCTCAGCTCTTCCATTTGCTACTTGTATGGCATAGTATATCTTTTCTTTGATCCTGCTTTCTTCACATATGAAGGTCTTGAAGTAGAAGTTATATATGGCTATCACTAATGTGATTACAATACATGCCATAGTTTTCATTCACTGAATGGGAACAAAATTATAACAAAAAGATTAAAAAAATAAAAGCTAGGAGATTTTAAAAATTGTCTTGGTAAAACTAAAATCATTACTTGAGAGGATGAGCAAATATTTCTTTTTAAAGAGGTTATGACAAACATGTTGTGCTGGTTTGAAAGGATGTATGTCCCCTAGAAAAGGCATGTTTTAATCTAAATCCCATTTCGTAAAGGCAGAATAATCCCTATTCAATACTGTATGTTTGAAACTGTAATCAGATCATCTCCGTGGAGATGTAACCCAATCAAGAGTGGTTGTTAAACTGGATTAGGGTAGATGTGTCTCCACCCATCTGGGTGGGTCTTGATTAGTTTCTGGAGTCCTATAAAAGAAGGAACGTTTTGGAGAATGAAAGAGATTTGGGGAGAGCAGAGAATGCTGTACTCTACCAGCAGAGTCTACCAGCTATCAACCTTTGGAGATGAAGAAGTAAAACGTCTCCTGGGGAGCTTCATGAAACAGGAAGCCAGGAGAGAAAGCTAGTGGATGACACCATGTTCGTTCACCATGTGCCCTTCCAGATGAGAGAAGCCCTGACTGTGTTTGCCATGTGTCTTCTCATTTGAGAGAGACCCTGAACTTCATCGGCCTTCTTGAACCAAGGTATCTTTCCCTGGATGCCTTAGATTGGACATTTCTGTAGACTTGTTTTAATTGGGACACTTTCTCGGCCTTAGAACTATACACTCGCAACTCATTAAATTCCCCCTTTTAAAAGCCATTCTGTTTCTGGTATATTGTATACCAGCAACTAGCAAACTAGAACACATGTCTATTTGAGAGATTACTGCTCACTAATTCCCCTGTCAATATAAGAGTGTAGACCCTGGAGCCAGACTGCCTAGGATCAATTTCCACCTTTGTCACTTCCAAGCTGTGTGACCTTGAGCAAGTGTACTAACCTCTCTGTGCTATAGTTTCCTCATATGTAAAGCTGTTATAACAGCCATCCCCTACAGTAAAGGTTTGATATGAAGCTCAGTGAGTGAAACCGACAAAGGACTTAGAACAATTTCTGGTACTTAATGCTCAGTAAATGACCATTGCTATCTACTTACCCACACTACTTCTAGAATTCCCAGAGTTGGCAGGAGAGAGAAGCATGGACTTGCTGATCTGCCATCTGTATTTGAACACAGTAGTAATGACAGAACTGTAGATAGAAGTCAACAGAGGAAAACTGTAAAGAGAGTCAGTGGACAAGCACATGTGCCATTGACTGGGTAAGGGTATGTCACATTCTGATTCCCATGGGACATGCAGACTTCTGTCAAGGAAGCTGGGATTGAGCCACTTGATAGGCCCCAAGCAGTCTGCCTACCCAGCAAAATAACCCAAGCAGCAAAAGACGTTGGGATGATTGCTGCTGAACAAGGAATGAGGGAGAGAAGCAAGCCAGCACGCACCTCACATGAGGACAAGAGCCCTCCTGAAGAACTCACACGTGAGCTCCGCTGCAAAATCCTCAGTCAGGAGCACACTGCACAGAGGAAATCAAGGATCAAAAAGGGCTACAATGGCACCTGTGAAGTAAAAAAGAATTTTGTTCCCTTTCATTGATCCTTCTCCTGTTGGAACCCTGAAGAGGCAGAAACACAAGAGTGAAGGAGAGTGGTAGAAAAGAGTTGACGTTACTCCTTCTCTGCTCTTGAGGTTGAAGCCCAGCCAGCACTGAGCGACAGGGAAGAGAAGGTTAAAATGGACATCAGGCTACACTGGATTAGAATGCAAGTGACCAGACAGAGAAAGAGTGAATTAATAGTCCAAAGCAGTGATTGGAGAAAAAAACATCAAACCTTACCATCAGGTTTTAAATGTTCAGTAAACTGAACGTGATTGTTTTGTGTTTTTACTAAAAAACAAAGAAGAAAAATAAAGAAACATTTCATTTCAAATAGATTTCAGTGGTTGCCTTAGCATTAAAAAAAAAAAGTACTCCAACTTAGATAGCCATCACTAGAGGGTTCTTTCCTGAGAAGATGATGTGAGATGTGCAGATCCATTTTACATTTCAAGAACTACTTCCTGCCTGACAAGCTCATTGCTGCTCAGCCCCCAGGCTGCAATTCCTAAGTAACCCTTCAGAAGCCTCCCTTCTCTGCTGTTTCCCTTCTTCCCTAGTAAACTATTAACCGTTGTTTGTTAGCTTGTTTACAAAACAAATATATGAAGCATGAAATAAAATATGTCACATCAACTAACATAGAACATCAGCAAGGGGACTGTGCTGAAACTACTCTCAAAAGGAACAGCTACAATTCCCTAAAGAACTGTGCCAATGTAAGGTGCAAAGCATTTTTGCAGGAAATTAAAATTAATAACAAATGCTTAGGCTCTACATTATTCAGACATGGAAAAAAGAAACAGCAGTACCAAGGCACTTATTTGAGTAAATGTTTAAGCAAGAGTGGCGCACAACGTCTATTACTCTGGCATTTCTTGCAAAATCAGGGCAAATGGATGGTCTAAAACAAGACAAATGAATCTCTACTGGGCATTTTAATCAATGCTAATGTAAACATTATATACCACTTTGGGTTTGGGAAAGTTTTATATTATGTTTTCAAAGTTATATTTCTCAGAACTCATGTGATGTACGTGTGTTACACTTGCTCTTTTCTCTGCAGGTAGACACAATCTATAAACCAGAGATCATGAATATGCTCCCTGAACAATTGAGAAGAAGAGCTACAGTTATAATGTGTCAGTTAGTCCCACTCACACATTAGATATTAAAAGTAGACCCCCCCATACACTAAAAAGCAGGCAAGATTTAAGCAATACTTTTGTGGGCAAGAAAAGGAATTTAAAATGAACAAATGCTTTTACCTACTACTATTGTTGCAGCAGGCAAGAGCCAGAAAGATAAATGCATTTGTTGACCAGTATTTTGTTTTTGTTTTTTTCTTTTTAAGAATGGTTTGTTGGTTAGTCAGTGCTAGCTTGGAAAGCAACAGAATGGTTTAAGTGTAGCTGAACCACTTACCAGATATTCTGCAAAGCCATCAGCAACTTGAAAACACGGAAGGGATATGCAATCCGCATTCCAAAGTTTCTCGGCACAAAAAGAGTGTGCCATTTTTGATGTGTACAAATGCCTATTTCTTATTAATTCTGTATGATTATCAAAAACAGAAGAGGGGAAAATATGCTACAGCCTGTCATTTCTCAGCAAAAGAAGTCTCCTTGCGTCATTCAGTGAAAAGGCAATGACTAGGAGAGGGGAACAAACACGTATTCTCACAGGTTAAGTCAAACGGCATCAGTTTAGGCTGTGAGCTCAGATGTCTAAGCGCAGAACGGTTTGGGCAGCCGTTCTATTCATCTCTAAGAGGGAATAAGCTTGTCACGGTAAGGACACTGTAAATGCAACTTGAATATGCTTTGCTTTTCACATTAATGAGATGTAAGTATACTTAGGCCACTCGTCAACACTTGAGCACCTTGAAAAGACCAATGTTCTTGTTCTCTTCTCAAAGGACCGCCACCACTTCAGCACGTGACTTGTCAAGCCTTCGTCGTGTTAACCCCTTAAATTAGGCTTACTTGGAAATGAAGATGGCAACAAGAGCACTTGTTTCCCTTTAGAGGTCACATGCTTTCTTTCCATCTGGAAAAAAAATCAGAAGTCTTCAAACACTCGAAATCAGTTCATATATCAATAGAGATTCAAGATTCATATTCCCGAGGAGAATGATAAGAAAATCTGATAAACATGACAGAGAAAACGCTAAGCCACTGAATAGATTTAGCAGCACTCGATGCTCTATTTAATTTTGTTCTCTAACTAGAATAATTTCTAGCATCTTCAAATTCTACTGCATGCCCCGAATTTCTTCACCTAGAAAAAAATTAATATAGACCTCAGAATACTGTGAAAATTCATGGTGAGTTTATAAGGCTTTAAATGATTCAGTGGAATGCACAGTTTACATTCCACGTTAAATATATAAACATATTCTTGTCATCATTTTTTTCTTTACAAAGGTAAGGAACCATAGCTTTCTTTCACTGATGGCTTCCATGCTTATTTTTCACTTTAATACTTTGTTCCCATAATTCCCATCTATAATTCCATCTCAGCTTCTTAGAGGGAAGAACTAAGAACTCGATTATCTCAGCGAGGAAAGCCTGCAGTTTCTGGTCTCTAACATTGTTTACCCATAACCACAAAAGTCATTCGTCCTTGGTCTCATTCTGCTATGTCTTTATGCAAAGACTCTGGAGAACCATTATACAGTCCCTGAAATCAGAGTGATTGCTGCTGCTTTTGTTTTTGTATCACCAAGGTAGTCATGACAACTCTCTAGGCCAGTTTTCACATCTATAACATACCCAGTTTGAACTAATTTTCTATAAACTCTTTCTATCTATATGGGAAAAAAATTATCCTATGTCAACTGCTTAACCTCTTAATCAGGATTCTGAAGGCAATCAAACCTTACATTTCTTTAAGGTTAAAACTTGTATTTCCAGGGAAACCTGGTGGGGCTAGTCTAATGACACTGAGACATGAACACCTAAATCTGATTGCTGCCACCTTCATGGGAAATAATCCAGGAGCACTTGAGTGAAGTTTCTAGACAGGGGCATACTAAGTAATGCAGGAATCTGGAAGTCAACACAAGTTAAGGCAGAGTTTTAAGGCAGGAGACTTTTGCACCTGCTTTCTGCTCAATACACAGCTGACTTTGGTATGTTATTGGGGAGATTAACTTTAAGCACTCACTTCTAAGCAAGACAGTGACCTCTTGTTTCCATCAAGGCAGCGGGTTTGCTATAAATCCTGAAATAAAGTCTGGGGGACAAGAGATAAGCAGCTGCTGAGGGTATTATATTCTCTTCTGCTTTCTTAAGATATCCACAGCATATACTATAAAACCTACCCACTTGAAGGAACCTTTAAGCCCAGGTGCTAAATGTGAACTTACTTGGGCTTTACTGATGAGCTCTTTTCATAGATGGATAAACCTGGACAGGCTCTCAAGAGGTCATCCTATTCAGCTTCCTGACTTCATTGCTTTGTCCTGGTTATCTTAAGAGAGGTGTATTCCATGCACATCCATCCCCAGGCTTGAATGAATTTCTGACTAAGAGCTACTACTTTGAGTCATTTCTTAACATTTCTTCGAAGTATAAAGTAGTTGGGGCCCAAAGCACTCCACTATTGCTTTAAGTTACCTAAATTAAAAGCAAAGACATAATCTTGACCTATAGCCAGACTATCCAACATTCCGGTCCTCTTCAAATTGTTAGTGCTGTCTATTTAGACACAGTTAAGTTTCCCTTAGGTCACACTCTATAGGCTGGCTAGCTATAATTTAAATGATAGAGTGTTGTTCAAAATTTAGCTCAAGCAATGAAAGCAGCATGGTACCAGTTAGAGACTCATGCTTCTTCTTTTTTTTTTTTTTCATGCTTTGGTTTTGCAAATGCAACTTCCACTGTGGGGGCCCCAAAGGTGATAGCTTTACTCAAAAATATCTGCTTTAGGGACTGACAGTCTAGTGGTATATATGCATTAGCGCCACAAAATTCTACACTAAGAATCTTTATCAACAAATGTTAATACTCTTATTAGAGACAAATTGCTATAAATTCTAACTATTAATTTTTATAATAATTCTGATTGTGGGTGGTGGGTGAGAGGAAAATGTGTAGTTTAAAATTGCTTTATGGGAAAACACACTGCAATTCCAGTTCTGTCGTATTTCATGATTCTTCAGTGATAGTGGAAAATATAATTGAACCATTTTCCTTATCTTTAAGAAAGAATGGTATTATTGCCTCCCATTTATTTAGTAGGAGTTGGGAAAAATTAAATAAGCATAATATCTTGAAAAGTTTTGAAAATACACAGCATCAATTAATAGTGTAGTGAAAGTTACATTACTTTGACCACTGTGCATAAATGCTAATGTGTGGCTACTGAATCTGTGCTTAAGTAAAGAAAGCAGGCATTTTTGGAAAGATAGTCACATCCCCATTTATCCCTCCCCCTCCCCCAATTAATTAGCATGCGGCAAATCTGCTCTTTAGTCAGTGTTAAAATTGTGGCAGCCTGCTGTGCCTGCTGTCGTTACACAGCAGTTACAGTGCTAGAACAAGACATTATTATCAATCTCTAGATGCTGAACCGGTGACAGCCCCCCAAAAAGGGAGTAAATCAGAGGAAATGGAAGGAAAAGACAGGGAGACAACTGCACAGAGAGAAGGGAGCAGGGGAAAGCAAGGAGCAGAGATAAAACAAAAGCTCTAGAGGAGAATAAAGATATTAAAAGGACAGAGAAAATATGGTACCCAAAATTCACTGCTGGATCACATTTTATTTTCAACAGGCACATTTGACAGATTTAGCATATTTGATTAGCATGGATAAATAAAACTCACAGAACTTGGGAAGCAGGATGAGAGGCTGTAATTTATTTTCCCCCATTAGAGGTTTGAGAGGAGAGTAGGACTAGTTTCAAGGAAAACAAATGTAAAGTAGGACACGATCATTTTAGAAAATCTTCCAGTTGTTCCCTTTTATTCAGCACACACATATTGAGTGCCTACTCAGTGTCCTGTACCATGTAGGAGTATGGAAATGAGGCATAGCCCTTGCTCAAGAAGTTCAGTGCCTGGTGGTCTGATGGGAAACCTTCATAACTAATTAAAATGGATAGTGTCACATATCTGCCTACAAGTGTGAGCAGCAGCCTCTTGCCCATTGCTGATACTTAACAGAGAAGCTAGGTCCTCTCAGGGTGCACAACTTCCCTCTTGCCCTATCGCTGTAAGACCTTTTATACCTTACTCTTCTTGACAATGCCCCATTCTCTGCAATTTTTTTATTTTTCTCAGTGCCCATGTCTAAGAAATTTCCTAGCCATTTCTGCAGAACCATTGCCCTCTGCCAGGTAAATGCATAAAAAAAAAACCGTGTGATAAATATGATCGAGGAATCATCTATATGTTCTTGGAAGTCAGGCACCATATACTCAAACCACAGGGATGCCTCTAAATACCTTCACAACCTTTGACAAATTATTCATCCTAAATATTATCTTTAAAATAAGGGTAATTATTTTCGTAGTACTGTTGAAAGGATTAAATGAGTCTGCAGCAAGCACTGAAAATTTTTAGCTATGCTCTATTTTTTGAGGTACCGCATGCTTGCCTCATAACTTCTGGTTGGATGCTAGACATTCTGGATAAATAATTGCAGATATTCTTAATAGATATTATCTTTCTCCAAAGAGCATTAATAGCATCTTAAAGGCAGATGGAGTTTATTATTTTAAAGGTTAGTTTTAATTTTTGTTAGACCTGGCTTATTTGAGTATTGCTTTTAATGCTAGAGCCTCACTTTTCAGGGCCTCAGGAAAATGGCCTGAAATATTTATTGGACCCCTTTAGTTTGCTAGGGATTGAGCTTCAATCCAAATGTCCCCAGAATAGTACTGAAATCTCCGCTTCATTCTTTTACCTCCAAGCTGCTGCTATTTTCTCGGTTTTGTGAAATCTTTCTCTAGGTTTGTGCAGCTTTGGATTCAATGTCTTGAAGGAAAATTGTACAGGAATTTGTTCCCCACCATCCTTTATGCTTCCTTTCTCTGTGGAATTTTACTCCTCTGAGTGCACCAACCTCTATATCTTCAGACCTTAAACTGATACTTTTCATTTGAGTTCTATTCCTGTGATCTGCAGTAAGCTAAAAGAAAAAGGCTCTCCAGCCCTTTATGTAAAAGAGGGTACCTCAGGTATTTCCCTTCTCAGTTTCACTGACTTTTGTTCAGCAGCATCATCAAATGTGTGAATGTTACTATATTTACATATACACACACACACATATTATATTCAATGCTCTTTTTTTCTTTTAATTGGCTGGTAGGTTGGTGCAAAACCAGGTACTCTGCAGTGCAAGTATCACCAGGATATTATTTTTAATAATATCAGTGTGATTTCTCCTAAATTAGATTTGAAGTTTAATAGTAGGTCGCCTTTACTGCCTGAGCCTAATGGAGCCAATGAGTGTGGATTTCTGGTATTAAGGTGATCTACTAGGAAATTTTTGGTGCTTCTAGGGATATTTTAGGGATATGACTGCAGGGATAGTGGTCAGGTGAGATGCGCATGAAATAGGCTCTCTGTGATCATGTATAGAGGGTTTCGAGATAGAGTCCAGTGAAAGAAAGGATGAACAAAGAGCATTGACAAAATGTAGCAAAGTGGTGGCTATGTGGAAAATGCATGTCAAATAATGGAAATCAACCAAACATTTATGGAATACCCATTTACCATGTGCTATACTAGACACACAGAGAGAACTGAAAGATATTTAAATGCAGTATTTGACCTCAAGGATTTGATACTATTCTTAAGAGAAAAAGATTAAATGGAACATTATAGATAACAATTCAAGAACTATATAGCAGTTTCAATATCAATAATAGGATTTTAGCAAGAGGAACAAAGTAGAGCTCATCATGCACATATTGGACTTCATGTATCTCCTTTTGATAAAAGCAGATGTGAAAAAAAGTAAAACAAGTATGATATTTCAATCTAATGATCAGTAGAGGAAAGCTTTTAAACTTCCATGCCTTCCAAAGACTAAATGGTGTCAACTGGCACTCTATCACACAGGACAACAGGAAAGCAAATGCTAGTTTATGTGCTCTCGATAAAAATTTCATGGTTCAAATGAAAGTTTTCTGTTCCTCCTTTTTTTTTCACTATTACTAAATTTTAGGGTAGGCTAGTAACATTTTAGACTGGGTGGGGCCTGAGTTTTTTTAGGCCATGAGGATTGCAGGACACTGTGTTGTTCGAAGTGGGATTAATACTTAATTCCATCTATACATGATTGCACACCAGATTAAAGATATTTCTGGCATAGAGCCAGATTTACAAACCCATGTTTCATACTCAGGAATTAAATTTTATCATTCCTTATTTGCACAGTGGCATTCAAAACTGAACACAAATGAAACATTTGAACTTTATGTCCTACGTTGGTAAGATTTTTTTATAAATCAAAAAACATAGTGAAAATATCTCTATCAAAATGAAAATAAAATAGATATTTCTAAAGATAAGAAATGGTTAGGAAAGCCTTCTTGAACCTCAGATTCACATGAGAAGCCATTTTAATTGTTGCTGCTTCAGAAAAGAATATAGGATGTCTGATCTACGTTAACTGAAGTCTTTCTTCCTAAAAGTAAGTAGAAACTTTGACTATAATAAAACAAAAATAATTTTGAATTCATAACTGTGCTTGCAAGAAAGAAGAGGAAATCCCAAGGCATAAGAAAAAAATTGTGAACTGAAAACTACAGTAATGAACATGTGAGCTTATGTTGTGGCTGCCCAAGAGGATGTGATTATTCTGAGGAATGGAGGTTGCGTGTGTTATAAAATTCAGGCAAAGGGGAAATAGAGCTGTGGGCCCATGCAGAGTAGAAGCAAAAACTAAGACTCCTGCATAAAGCTAGGATCTCAAAGGACTAAAATACCAGCAAAAGGCAAATTAGAAAAAAATCTGTACATAAACACAGGGAACTGTAAAAGAAATTTACCTGTTTCTGCCTGGGCTCTATGAAATAACATGTATCTCTTGAAAATTTAAAGGCCTGAGTTTTTTTTTGTTTTGTTTTGTTTTTGTTTTTAATTTATTTATTTGTTAATTTAAAAAATTAACAACAAACGAATTAAAACATTAACATGTGATCATTCCGTTCTATATATATAATCAGTAATTCACAATATCATCACTTAGTTGCATATTCATCATTTCTTAGAACATTTGCATCAATTCGGAAAAAGAAATAAAAAGACAACAGAAAAAGAAATAAAACTAAAACAGAGAAAAAACAAGATTATACATACCATACCCCTTACCCCTCACTTTCTTTTTTTAAATTTTTTATTTTTTGCATGGGCAGGCACTGGGGATCGAACCCAGGTCTCCAGCATGGCAGGCAAGAACTCTGCCTGCTGAGCCACCATGGCCCGCTCTTTACCCCTCACTTTCATTGATCACTAGCATTTCAAACTAAATTTATTTTAACCTTTGTTCCCCCATTATTTATTTTTATTCCATATGTTCTACTCATCTCTGTTGACAAGGTAGATAAAAGGAGCATCAAACACAAGGTTTTCACAATCACAGTCACATTGTAAAAGCTATATCATTATTCAATCATCCTCAAGAAACATGGCTACTGGAACACAGCTCTACATTTTCAGGCAGTTCCCTCCAGCCTCTCCATTACATCTTAAATAACAAGGTGATATCTACTTAATGTGTAAGAATAACCTCCAGGATAACCTCTTGACTCTGGAATCTCTCAGCCATTGACACTTTGTCTCATTTCACTCTTCCCCCTTTCGGTCGAGAAGATTTTCTCAATCCCTTGATACTGAGTCTCAGCTCATTCTAGGGTTTTTCTCAATCCCTTGATGCTGAGTCTCAGCTCTTTCTAGGATTTCTGTACCACGTTGCCAGGAAGATCCATATCCCTGGGAGACATGTCCCACGTAGACAGGGAGAGGGTGGTGAGTTTGCTTGTTGTGTTGGCTGGAGAGAGAGGCCACATCTGAGCGAAAAAAGAGTTTCTCTTGGGGTGACTCTTAGGCCTAAATCTTAAGTAGACTTGACCTATCCTTTGTGGGGTTAAGTTTCACATGAACAAACCCCAAGACTGGGGGCTCTGCCTATAGGTTTGGCTGTCCACACTGCTTGTAGAGAATATCAAGAATTCAACTTGGGGTAGTTGAATTTCTCCCTGTTCTCACCATTCCCTGAAGGGAACTTTGTAAATACTTTTCCACTCACTGATCAAATCACTCTGGGATTCATCGGGGCATCCCTCTGGACAATCCAACAAAATCTCATGTCCTACCCAAGATTCCAAGTACTTATGGTGTTCAATCAAGCTATCTACATAAGTTATATTAGGAAATGCACTAGTCAGAATATCAATTTTGTGCCAAATAAACATTTTTTTGCTTTAGACTCACACATAAGGTGAAATTTTAAAATATTAATTACCATCTATATTCAGCACCCTGCAGTAATGACATTTCTTTGTTCTTCCTCATGCACAAACATTTTTTTAAAGTTTGTACATTTAGTCACTATTATTATACTACTCTAGGCATTCCTAGATTATACCATCTCAATCTTTAACATCTATCTTTCTTTCTGATTAAGGCCTGAGTTTTGAAAATCCTACATATTAGGTCTTTAAATTAAAAGACACCAATCTTCTAGAAACTTTAAATAAAGCTATTAACTTTGGTTCATGATCAGTAGTATCCCTGGAGTTCTTGACAGAAAACATGAAATCCCACAATCCAGACTCTGGGTCCTTTGTACAGATAATGAGACCCCATTACAGATGAAGATATTACAAAACACATAGGAAAAACACTAGGAACAAGAAGCAGAAGTAACAATAAGCATAAAAGGATTATACAAGCAGGTCGCTGAACTGATAGAATTTAATAATCTGAAAATCAATAAAAAATGAATATGTATAATATAAAGATTGAGGTTAAGAAAAATCTAAAACTATAATAGGGAAAAAGAACAATAAAATAAGATTTGAATAAGGACAATTAGATCACCTAGAAATAGAGATTGAGTAAATGGAATAAAGATCTGAGGAAGGTAACCAGAATGCAGCAAAAACATGATAGGAAAAAAAACCCTGGAAGATAGAATAAAACAGTTTGAAAGGAACTCAAGATGGAGAAAATGGAGATTAATAGAAAGCCAATGTTCAGAGGGTAGGTGGCTGAGATTGTTGTAGAAATGATGAATTTAATGAAATCTCAGATTTGAAAAGCATAAAAATGCCAAAGCAGAATAAATAAGAGTAAGTTCACATCTAGACACATTATAGTGAAAGTCCTAATAGACCATGAGAAGGAATTTAAAAACAAATCCATTATCACCAACACCTTGCACTCCTGTGGAACATTTATTACAATTGATGCTAGCATCTTTTTATAATTATAATGTTAATTAAAGTTCATGGTTTCAATAGGGTTTACTGTTTGTGTAGTGTAGGTTCATGGAATTTTTTAAAAGTGTTTACTCTTTTATTATATATACAATCTAACATTCCCCCTCCCCTTTTTTTTGCATGGGCAGGCACTTGGAATCGAACCCGGGTCTCCGGCATGGCAGGTGAGAACTCTGCCCTCTGAGCCACCGTGGTCCACCTGCATTTCCCCTTTTGATCTAGTATATATGTATTTCAGGGCTGTTAACTGCATTCACGATGTTGTACTACCATCACCGCCATCCACTACTAAAGCATCTCTATCAGTCCAAATAGGAACCATGACATGGGACATTTAAATCTTGCAAGGACCATGAAATTGTAATTGAAATGCATGTGGGAAATATAAATTTTGACCAGCCAACTGTTGGAATTAAAAGGTATGCTGTTGAATTGCAGTTTAAGAATTAGAAGTAGAAAGAGATCATTGTCACTGTAGTAAACTAAGACACCCACGTGGAAATAAATGGATGTGTTGAAAATAGGCCAAAATGATTAGGAAAAGGGTTGAGAGAAGAGAACTCTAAGTAGCTGAGCAAGCAAGGTGGTAGACGAGCAAATAATTCCTCCCCAAAGTCAGTATTCTTGGGGTTTTAAGCCCAAAATGACAGGAGGGAAGTTAACTTTCACACGAATATCCAGCAAATAGAAGGAACTGTAAATTGGGGCTCAAGACCATTTCATTTGATACCCAAAAGACAGGGGATCTTATCTGATATTTGGGCTACATATAATAGTTTCAGATAAGTAGGGAAGATGTCTAGCGTATTCAATAAATGATTTCGGGGCAACAAATTTAGCATTTTGTAAAAAAAGGAAATTTAAATTTCCATCTCACACAACATTCATTAGAGCAGGAGTTAGATATAATAACCACGAAACTACAAATTGCTAAGACACAGTGTGGAAAAATATATATCCTTGATGCAGAGAAGTCAGAAAACATGATGGATAATGGTGGGAGGATTGAGTGGACAAATACTTAGCCCCTCCCCCTTCTTCTGCTCTCATGGGCAGAACTTCTTAAGAAATGAGACGTAGCAGACAGGGATCAAAAGATCCGTTCCATTACTTCTGGATCTGATGGGAGAACATACTTTCATTCTTCATCCGGTTTGCCCTCCACCTTGCCATGCCCTTGACTGGGGAGTCTCTGCCTCATGGGAGGGGAGCAAGGTGGGTGGAGTTTCCCTCATCAAATTAAATTCACAGATCTGATTAGATAGAAAAACATACATAAATCACAGGCACAAAAAATATCTTCAGTGCATAAAACTACTCCCATACTCCCACAGAATTTGGGTTCTAAGTGGCTTCAGATTATATTTCTGGGGCGTGAAGTAAGTAAGTGCTGAACATGCCTGGAGGTTCCCAGCCTGACTGACCTCTTGAGTAGGTTTCACTTCCTCCTAGTTTCTTATTCATCTCAGCACGACTGCTTTCCTCTGAATTCGCGGTGAAGTAAAGAGGGCAGCAGATGCACAGATCTTTTTTGTTACTGACTTTTGCCACTCTTCGCATTCAGGATGGCTAAGTAACTTTGGAAGTCTTTAAGAACATATTCCAAAGTAGACCCTTTGATCTCCATCATGAGAGGTGGAGAAAGCCCCTCAAAACCGAGCAGCTCTAAATCTCATGGAAATAAATAATTGACATCCCCCCCCTCCATTGTTGATGTATTCTACCAACTCCTGGGTAATTCCCTTCATTTCTCAATATGTTAGGTGCTGGGTGAATACAATTCTCTCCCACACCTTGACTGCTGTAAGTTTTAGTGATTTTTGACATAAACATAGGTGACACTACAGAGTTACTTCCTAGCTCTTTCTATTTTACTTCTAGTCTCCAATCATCCCGTCCTCCGCCCTACCTTAGGCACTCCCTTCTAGGGTCACCCAACCTAGATCTTACCCTTGCCAGGAACCGAGCCCACCATAACCTCCTATCATGCGGCACATTCTCTGACCATCATTCCCTGACTTTCCAGCTCGCTCCCTCCTGCTCCCCCACATCTGCCAGGACTTCTAACCTATTGCTCTTACCACCTGTTCATTCTCCCTCCCACTCTTAATATCCTCTTTACCCTCCTTTCACAACCACTTTTAATGCAACCACTATAATCACTTCATTACATACACTCTCCTTTCCCGTGTTTCTCTCTTGTCATCATCTTTTCTCAACCAACTAAATTCCATCTAAATCAAATTTAAACCCTAATTAAAAGAAACCCTCTGCCTATTCTTTGCCTTCAATTATGCAGCTGAATATGGTGAAAGAAAAATACAAACATGCTGGGAATGGTTTCACTTAAAAATCATGACCACTTTTTCTAAGACTCGCAATATCATATCTACCCACCTATAAACATCTACCTACCTCTGAGCATTTGCACTCTAAAACTCATGCTTCCCACCGGACTCCATAAAAGAGCTTTCTGATCCTAGCGAACGTCAATCCCTCTACATGTGCATTAGATTTTGTCGTCCCTTTCCAGGTCTTCTCCTAACAATGGTGGCGTGTGGGACAAGAATACAAATAGAAGCCTTCCCCAATGAGCATAAACGTGCATCGTATAGTATGTACATATAAATTTAGATTGTTTTTTTCCTTTTTGCATGGGCAGGCACCGGGATTCAAACCCGGGTCTCCCGCATGGCAGAGGAGAACTTTGCCACTGAGCCACCGTCGCACCACTCCATATAAATTTATATGTAATAGTCATATTATATTGACATACATTATACATTTTATATGTAATGATGAGGAAGACAAGCATGAATTAAAAAACCAATTTATGTATGCAGTAATGTTTTAAAAGAAAAGATCATTTCTCCAGTTAGTAAGCAAAAGAAGAAAACAAACATTTACTAAACATCTTCTATGTTGGGTGGGCCATGGTGACTCAGCAGGCCGAGTTCTCACCTGCCATGCCAGAGACCCAGGTTCGATTTCCAGTGCCTGCCCATGCGAAGAAAAAGAAAGAAATACCTTCTATGTTGTAAGCCCTGGACTAAGGTTTTACATCATCTTATCACTACCAAAAATTATGCATAGGAAGAACCTGAAACTTTGAGCAGTTAAATAACTTATCCAAGATCACACAGCTGGTCAATGATTAAACTGGGCTTTTCATGATTGTTCCATGCCAATGCCATGCTCTATTCACTAAGTTATGAAAGCGAAACGTCATGATTTCCCAGATGGCTTGTCTTAATGTGCTTTCCTTGAAACTCTCATTTCAAGACCATGCTATCTAATGCGCAGCTCCATGGCCCTGAGTCAAGATCTGTTGTGTGTGTCTTGTGGTTAGGACTGGGTCCTCTTTGCCCCTTTCTGAGTGCAACATGACTGTCTTTTCCTAAGTGGCTGCCAGCACGTGCCCCAGAGACAGCTGGCTTTCAGATGTAGATGTAGTGATTCCTGTATGTGCTTTTTAATCAATTTTTAAAGCGCTCTGGGATTCCTCCAGATGAAGTGTGTCCTATAAATGTAATTTGTAGTTTCATTTGCCCTATAGTACGGAGCTGCCTGGTGATTTAATTCTCTGTACATTGTACTTTTTAGTGCATTTGAAGAGCACCTTATATCTAGCAGCAAACTTTTGAAGCTGCTCTGTTCAGAAGTTTCCAAAACAAAGGGACTATCTTATAATGATTTTCATAAAGACCCTTTTTTTTATTTCCAGACTTATTGCTGCTTGATATTCCACACTTCCTTGCTATCTTTCTGTCCTCCAAATTGCTGTTCAGTAAAACCACCTTTCTGCATGATGCAAAATACTTTGAGGTAAGGTGTTTGGAAGAGTGCATTTTTAACTCATTCAAAATTTCTAACTTCATAACATAAAAACACTAATATTTTCACAGTGGCAGGAGTGGCAAAAAAGATTTTGAGCACACTTGTTTTCTGAAAGCAGAGAAAGTTAAATAAAAAATGGCCCTTTCTACGTCAGGTGTGACAATTGAAATGTAAGGTAGGATAGTAAAAGGTGGCCCTTAGCGTGAAATCAGGTGATCAGCTCTATGCCACGACTGCTGTAACTGTATACGGGTCTGTAACCCTGAGCAAATCGCATCAGCATTCTGAGATGCTGTCAATGCGGAGACCCAAAGAAGGAGCAAGCACAGTTTCCTCATCTGTAAAATGAGAGAGCTGCCCATTCCTTGACCCTGAAGCTTACACACTGATGTTAGGATGTACAATCATGAACACTATAGTGCACGAGGGAGTACATTATTTTATAGTCCATTGACTGAAACAGCCATCCTTTTGTGTGAACGTGTATGTGTGTGTGTAGTCAGAATGTTAGGGTAGGAAAGGATTTTATCAATAATTTAGGTCAATCTCTCATCTAATACTTAAATGTTCTTTAATGTACCCCCAACCAGTAGAGAGCCAACATCAGTTTAACTTGGCCTTCCATTTTTTGGTCAACCTTTACTGTAAGAGTTTTTCCTATTTTGACAGATTTTCAACAATCTAAATGGTTTCTTAAACCATTACTGTTGTCTTAGTTAGGAGGCATTAGCACCAGAAGGAGATCCTTCGGTGAGTGTGCAAATTTAGTTGCCTGAATTCGAGTCTCTAAGACTAATTTTTTTTTCCCAAAATGCTTTGATTTTTACCTTGAGTCTTTAAATTGTGATGAGCTGATGAAATTGACAATTGGAAAAATATTGTCACCAGCTGAAAAAGGCAATGTTCCATTGCTCTTTATTACTTTTGGCTCTTTGCACTAAATGTTTTTGGAATTAATTTTCAAGTATCGTTTGGTTAGATTTCCTTTCCATCTCCCTTGAAGAAACTCACAGCTCGGTATGCATTGTACCAATTTAAAGATGGGCAAAAAGGACTTCAGAGACCATAGTTATATACAATACATTTTGAATTAATGAATTATCTTAGTTGTAGGTCTTAGTTGTGGGTGTGAAACCAGCATGTTGACTTGGAAATGGGACCAGAAATTCATTGAGGTAGACTTTTTCAAGTTCAGTGTCTCACTGGGAGGTGTCCCCAGTTCTTTTCACAATTGAAGAATTATTCAAAATTCTTCTCTTATACTTAATGATAATAAACCCAGTATGATTTGTCTGTCCTATTCTTTTGGGGTTTTACTGTGTTCTTAGATGTGAATAGCATGAAGTCTTTTTCATAAATAAAAGACAGAAACATCACTTTATTGAGACCAAGGATAGATTTCTTTTCATTCAGAATTTGGTTATACAATATCAGGAGAAGAAGAATGTGAAGGTACCCAACTTTTAAGGCTTAAAAGGCTTAGATTTGTCTATTTTAGCAAAGTATCACCAAATGTATGTACATCTTTATTTAAATATTGCTCATGAAGAAGAAAGAGGGATAGTTTAGTTATACCAAGGACCATCTAGGGCAGTTCATAGGCTTACAGGGAATTGATAGATTGAAAAGTGAAATTCTCTGGGCACTCTATACTTTCAGAAGAGGGCAAATATTTTATTTATACTCAAAATATGCACATTTTTATTTTTCAGTTGCTGATTCAACAAATGTTTATTTTGAAATTCCCACTGTGTGCCAGTTTGTGTGCAATTACTAGGTGTCAGGAATATGCTGATGAACAAAAGCATAAAGCATTCTGACTTTCATGGCTCTTACAGGAAAAGACATGAAAAAAGGACTACAGATAATCCTGCTAATGAATATCCATTACTGAGGCAAGGTCTGGGAAGGAAAGAAACGTAGTACTGAATTTAGAATTAGGTGTGTACTCAGCAGATTTTAAAAGTTGACTCAATTAGTCACAGTTTGAGAAGTCCAGCCTGACCCATGCTTGTCTCACTTTAGTGAGAAGTCACAGTTTGAATCAAGGACCTTGAATCAAGCACCACTCTATCACTCCAACTCTCTCTTTTATTCATAACAGCTTCAGAATTACACTATGAGGTAGATATACTAATATGACTCAGTCTGATCCCAGGATAAGCCAAAGTTGTAGCTAAATCAACTCTTCCTCAACCCTACTAGGAAGCCAGAGTTCCAGTGATGAGTTGGAACCTGTTTATAAAGGCTCCTAAGAGCTGGTTGTGTGCATCTCTTCCCAACTCCGTGTTCAGTGACATCATGTTGATATTGGTCATGGTGGGAATATTTACACCCCAAAGTCAATAAATTCTCTACATTTTGGAAGGGCTGCAAGAAGGAATGTTGTATGTGAGGTAGAGAAAGCCTAATGTGAAGGTCTATGGATAATATTCCTACTTACACAATAGAGAACACTGCGTTGGCCCATTAATTCTGGGTGGTATAAAAGCATAGCTCCTGAGAATGAGCTCAGTGCCCTTCACTGCCGTCCTTCCACTACTCCGTGGGTACAGTCCTGGGCACAGATTGAGTTGAGGGGCACCAACAGAATGAAGGCCAGGCATCTGTTAACCTCAAATGAAACCATAGGGGCTTAACAAGAAAAAAAACCTTCTATATACATTCTTCAGGGAAAGGAGGACCCAGCCCTTAATGAAACAATTTCAAAAGGCATGACTCTCCTCCAGAGAAGATTTCTACTTATGATAAAAATTGTGGAAGGTATCTCTCAACTCCAATCTATCCTCTTATTCATCAGATTGGAAAGATACAGTATCTATTTCTCAGTCTTTCACATATAATTTGAATCTTTATGATAATTAGATTCTGCTAGTTAAACGCACTCGTGTAAAATCTGGAAGGTGTTGGAGATTGAACCATATCCCCCTAAAGTGGCATATTCAGGTCCCAACCCCTGGTGTGAACTCATTTGTAAATAGGACTTTTGGAGCTGCTAAGGTGTTCCCAAACAGAATGAGGGTGGGAAATTCAACACATAGAAGAGAAGCCATCAGGAGCAGCCAGAAGCTGGATGCCAACGGAACCTGGAAGGAAAAGGAGAAGCCACCATGTGCATTACCATGTGAAGGAAAAGCCATGAACCAAGGATTGCTGGCAACCAGCTCCAGAATGCCAGATGGTTCAGGGAGAAAGCATCACCTTGCTGCTGCCTCAATTTTGGAATTCTCCTAGCCTCAAAATTGTAAGCCAATAAATTCCCACTGTTAAACCAATCCACATTGTATAATATTTGTTTTAGTAGCTAGGAAATGAAAACAGAAGACTTCAGAGGAGCAAAAGCTGTGGGAAAATTATGTTTGCCTGCAACAATAATTCAATGTTCATTCTCTTCCTTCCTGGGTGTTAAAAGTCAGCTTCCATGACTGTTTCTTTTTTGCAGCTTTCTGAAGCCTGAATAAGAACCCCAGGGGTGTTCTCGAACTCCTAGCTCTAATACTGGACTCAGGTGCATATGGCTTTTGTGAGTCAATACTGTGCATTTCTATAAATCATTCCTATAGACTGAAACTAGAATATATTCCTGAAGCCTTTATTATGATTTTGCAACAACCAAAATTTGCGTATTAAATTTTCCCTGTGAATATAGCTAGAGAACTTTCTGTTTCCAACAGTGATGAAGCATTTGAAGCAAGATGTTGCATCTAGAATTGTCTGACATGGTTTGGATTGGGGGCAGTAATGATATAAAATCATGGGAAAATAGGATACACAGAGAAGAAGGCGTGTTCTGACAAAAAAGAAAGTTACTTAAATTATCATTCAGCATCACATGAAATAAAAACTAAATTTTAATGGAAAAAATAGATTTCTAAAGTAGGCCTTTATAAAGACAACAAAGAATAAAAGACTTTAAGATGGACTTGCAGCTTGTAATTATACCAAATACTTTCAAAGGAGAAGGAGTGGGGGCATGGGAGAAGAAAAGGAAGCAAAAAGGAGGAAGGAAGGAAGAAGGGAGGGAGGGAGGGAGGAGGGAGAGGGAGGAAAGGAGGGAAAGGGAAAGGGAATGAAAGAAAGAAGAAAGAAAGAAAGAAAGAAAGAAAGAAAGAAAGAAAGAAAGAAAGAAAGAAAGAAAGAAAGAAAGAAAGAAAGAAAGAAAGAAAGAAAGAAAGAAAGAAAGAAAGAAAGAAAGAAAGAGAAAGAAAGAAAGAAAGAAAGAAAGAAAGAAAGAAAGAAAGAAAGAAAGAAAGAAAGAAAGAAAGAAAAAGAAAGAAAGGAACAGAGAAGGAGGTAAGGTAGGAAGAGAGAAGGTGGGAGGAAGGGAGGGAGTAAACAGAAAATGATAAGGTCAAGGTTTTAAATTCTGAGCTTACAGTATTGTCAGAGAACCGAAGCCTTCTGGTTACTATTACTGCCCTAAAATGATCTCTTATCAGGGCAATATATCCCCAAATCAAAGATAAAGTCTGATCTTGTATGCTGTTAAATTATGTATAGATAGAAGTACAGTTTAATAAGGTCTTTTGTAGTTTAGGGCAATATTTCAGAAAGAGCTGGATCTTTGCATTAGAATGATTACATTTCGATGTATGCAAATGAATCTGAGTTTTTGACCCTTAAAACTTCATCAAACCTCCCACATAGGGAGAATTAACCCCTTTCCCTGTCTTATAAGGCTAACCCTATTTTGTTTGGAGACCCTGTAAGACCTCACTCAATGTAGTTACCTTCAAGCAAAATCTACTTATCTTCGTGAACCCCTTCATCCCCCAAACACACCTTATTTCTTCTAGATTTAGAATAGAGTCAGACTCCAGCATGACCAGGGAGCCAAAAACAAAATCTTACATGGGAAAAGAATGCTTTTACAGCAAAAATTTTCAAGATTTTTGCTAAGTTATTTGTCAACAATTTGAAAAATATATATGGAAATGGATTCCTGGGATTCTAAACTAGGGAAGAAAGATCAAAATTTTAGATTAGGTAAAAATTGATCAATGCATGTACACTTTCCAGAGATTTATAATTCAGTGTGCAAGGGTCAGCCTCTGTGTGTGCTTCTGGCTTGAGAATAGCCTACATGAATGATGTGGATTCCAGAAAATTCTTAATATGTTATAGAAAGAGGAATAGAAAAACTTACGAAGACGGGAATGATGAATTAGATTTATTATCTCTGGGTCATTCATTCAACCTGTAATTTTGTCCGTGGGAGCATCCAGAGAACATTATCTTCCATAAAGTGCAGAGAAATGCATTAGTGAGACGAGCACCAGATTCATTACAAGGTTGCATAGAGGTGGTCCCTTGGAGGCCATTGTGAAGGTGGGATATGCTACCATCTAAGTGGTGTGACATTTCACCAAGTTGATCAGATCCCAGAAAAATTATAAATGCCTGAAAGAGGACAGATGGAAGCTCCAGACTCAAGTAAGCATGGCTGTAATAACAGAAAGCAAATCCAGAATAGTAATCAAAATGCTTTGGTGCTTAGGAATCACTGGCAATGATGGAAAATAGTTGGCCTGACCACTGTTATCTTGTAGATTTGTGTAAAATTAAAACAGCAACAACAAAAACTATAGTTCTGCCTTGTGTAGACCTGGCTTGAATCACTCCAATGATGAGTCATTGTGAATACCACCGATAGACCAGTCCAACTGAGGCTTAAGGGACATCAGGCAATAGTCTCAGCCTGAATCACTATTAGTATGGGCCTGGTGAGTGTGCAAATCTATTCTGAAGAGTATTTTCTTTTTTTTTCCCCACCTGTATAATTGATAAAGACATAAACAATAACTAACATGACGCCAATATTGGCTCCTTGACCAATGGAATGAAAGCCATTAAAGCAGAAAGGGCATGTTGGAGGCTCTTAAATCAGTCCTTCCCCACAAAACACAATATTAAATCTTTGGGGAGATTTGCAGAAATGTGTACCAAAATCATATGCTTGAGAATACATAGGATTGTTGTTCCTTTCACATCTTCTTTCAAATGTTTCACTTTTTTTTAATTGTGAAAAATAGCATATGTTCTAGTTTGCTAGCTGCCGGAATGCAACACACCAGAGACAGATTGGCTTTTAATAAAAGGGGATTTATTTTGTTGGTTCTTCAAAGGAAAGGCAGCTAACTTTCCACTGAGGTTCTTTCTTACCTGGAAGGCACAGGATGGTCTTTGCTGGTCTTCTCTCCAGGCCCCTGGGTTCCAACAACTTTCCCCGGGGTGACTTCTTTCCCCATCTCCAAAGGCCTGGGCTGAGCTGCAAGTGCTAAGATGAGGAATGCTGAGCTGCTTAGCTATGCTACGTTGCGATCTCTCATTTAAGCACCAGCCAATTAAGTCAAACATCACTCATTGCAGCAGACACGCCTCCTAGCCAACTGCAGATGTAATTAGCAACAGATGAGGTTCACGTACCATTGGCTTATGTCCTCAGCAACAAGACCAGGTATGCTCACCTGGCCAAGTTGACAACTGAATCTAACTAACACAGCATATAAGAAAGCAATTAATTTCAAAGCACACCATAGCAATTAGCTGTAGAACAGATTTCAGAGTTTGGTACGGGTTATAATTCCACAATTTTAGGTTTTTACTTTTTGCTGCAACAAGACACTGAAGACTAGAAGAGATATCAAAATAAAGATTCAGCAGTCATACTCAGTTGTTAAATCCTATCTTCCTTGCTATAACTCCACATTCTCCTTTGATCTTTCTCCCAATCTTTAGGGATATTTGGGCTATGCCCATTCTAACTTTTTCATATTAGAAAGGGCTGTTGATGATGTGGGATAAAGGGATGGAACTTGTTGATGTTCTGAAGAGGCTGGCCTCTAGGGATTTCAGGCCTAGGAATCCATCTGGACATTGTAGGTTCTTGAAAGTAATCATAGCACGTGAAACATTTGTAAAATCTCAGATAAAGCCCTAGGTGTTCTTTCGGGTTGGCAGGAATGGTTTTGTTTGGGGTTTGGCAAACCATGATAGATAACAATAACTAGCTGAAGCTTGCATTAGAGTAGCCTCCAGAGTAGCCTCTCAACTCTATTTTAACTCTTTCAGCCATTGATAGCTTATTTGTTGCAATTATTTTCCCCCTTTAGGTCAGGAAAGCATTGTTGATCCCATGATGCCAAGACCAAACTCAACCATGGAAGTCGTATCCCATGTTGCCAGGGAGACTTTCACCCCTGGGTGTCATGTCCCACGTGGTTGTGGGGGTAATAATTTCACTTGCAGAGTTGGGCTTAGAGAGAGAGTGTGTCTACATCTGAGCAACAAAGAAGTCCTTTGGAAGTGCTCTCAGGCATAACTATAGGTAAGTGTGTCAATTTGAAGCAATTATATATCACAGAAAAGCCATCTTTTAATCCTGATCCTATCTTCTGGGGAAGCTGTTTCTTTTAATTCTAATTCAATATTGTAGTTGGGGAACTTTTGATTAGATTATCTCCATGGAGATGTGGCACACCAAATTGTGAGAGTGACCTTTTGATTGGATGAAGATGTGATCCTGCCCACTCAAGGTGGATCTTGATTAGTTTACTGGAGTCCTTTAAAAGAGAAACATTTTTGAGAGAGCAGAGCTGACACAGATGCTGACACTTGGAGAACAGACATTGATGTTTGGAGATGCTTGGAGCCCAGCAGATGTTGCTATTTGATGTTAAGCAAGCCAGAACCTGGAGAGAACCAAGGGAGGCCGAGAGTTGAAAGTCAGCCCCAGAAAAGCAAAGTTAGGAACCTCCGCAGGAACAGAGGCTGAAAGCAATGGAACTCAGGAGCAAGGGACCAGCTGTTGCAAGCTGTCATGGTCAGGTTCATGTGTCAACTTGGCCAAGTGGTGGTTGGGCAAGTGCTGGCTTGTCTGTTGCGATGAGGACATTTCATATAATTAAATCATGATCTCGTCAGCTGCATCCACAGCTGATTCCATTTGTAATCAGCCAAAGGGGCATGTCTTCTGCAATGAGTGATGCTTAATCTAATCACTGAAAGCCTTATAAGTAGGATTCAGAAGAGACAGGCTCTTCTTGTTTTGGCTGGTAAGCCTCTCCTGTGGAGTTCATCCAGACCTTCCATTGGAATCATTGGCTTCACAGCCGACCCTGCAGATTTTGGACTCTGCATTCCCTCAGTCACGTGAGACACTTTTATTTATGTGTGTGAGTATTCCCTGTTGATTCTGTTTCTCTAGAGAACCTTAACTAATACACCAGCCATGTGTCATCTCATCTGACAGAAGTGTTCAAGACCCATCAGCCTTTCTTGATTAAGTTATCTTTCCATGGATGCCTTAGTTTGGACATTTTTGTAGGCTTAGAACTGTAAACTTGTAACTTATTAAATTCCCCTTTTTAAAAGTCATTCCAGTTTTGGTATATTGCATTCTGGCAACTTACAAACTAATACAGTGGACTAAGCTTCTCTGCTACATAAATAAGCTTCACAAGAGCAGATTTCAAGATCAAGGGCTTGGCCTATTGACTTGGGAGTCCCTAATGTTTGAAAGAGTGTCAAGAGTTTCCCCAGTGGTAAAATTTAATAGCTCCATACTTTTTTCTCCCATCCCTCAAGGGGCTTTGCAAATACTTTCTAAGTATCTGTTCAACATACTCTTGTCTGTATCTGGGCATTACATTAAGCTATAGAGAATTACAAGCCCTCACACTTGTTTCACTTTAGAAAAAAAAATTAGATGGGACTTGGAGAATGACATTGGAGTAACTTAACTGAATCAGGGAGTATCCAGTTGGGAGTTGCCTTGCCAGGTATGGGCACATGAATGAAATAAATGTATATAGTGTAAAGTTATTGGGAAGGCAAATGAAAATTAGCAAAGAATATCAGAATCAATTGTCTTTCATCATCAGGCAGAACCAACATCATTTCTTCACAATTTCAATTCTTAGCTATGCTAACTATCTGATTCTTGTCCACAGAGATTTTGATCATCTCACATTTCCACAACCGTTATAATTGTCTACTACATTGAAGACAAAATGCTTATTGTACCTGGTAAGCATAGCATACATAACCCCTTAGGAAAAAAAATGCATGCAAGACAATGGGAGATCAACCCCAAGAAAATTTAGAGGTATGTCAGTTCAGTGAAATGTTGGCATGTGTGTCAAGCTATCCCCTCTGATGAAAGAATAATTGCTTGGTGCATCTTGTACTACCAACCACAGAGTAAAAGGCAAACATTTAGTGGTCCTCTTTGACTTAGGATGCAAAATATATTTGGGCACACTGCCCTGACCCTTTACCAAGTAACCTGTACAACTCTAAATGTGGCCTAGAGAAAGTCCCCCAGCTCTCCCCACTTGGTCTATCATGATCTTACAAGTGTGATATCATGTGGGACCATAATACCCAGATGATTTGATGTTGCTTAAATTTTCTGTGAGATCCTGGGATGCTGTATGGGGACTGCAACAAACTGCTATATGAGTATTTCAGAATTTTAAGCAATAAAATGCCCTCTTCAGCAATCACTCTGTATGTGAAATATGGCTCTGGGTTGTTGCTGGTCCTGCTAGAGACTGAACACATCAGTCATCATGGGACAGTAACCAGTAACTCAAGCTACCCATCTTATATTGAGCGTCATCTATTCCACTGAGACATAGTTTGGTATGTGCAGCAGCAGCCCTTTATCCAGCAGAAGTGGTACATATGAGATTGGGCTTGAGTAGAATCTTAGTGGCAAAAGAAATGTGCATAAGCAAGTAACTGATACTCACAGCATACTTAGACTTGATGCATTGCTTTCTCTCCTTCCACCCATAGTTTCATGAGAAAGTCCTCTATGACGAATTGACTGAAGAATAAAAATTGGGAGCCTGTTTTAAAGATGCCTTTCTTGAAGATTTAGAAGATTTTTTCCCCTTTTGTGGCTATTTCTTCTGGTAGAATTGTCCAGACATGGAAATTATTTATGTTGGGAATGCAGCAGGATCCCTCTCAGGGCTCTAGTTTGAGCCCTAAAACACACATATACACTCACTGGTAGTTAGTATCTGCTTTAGGTATAATATTCTGGTTTGGTTTGTCTCCATAATGAAAATGGGATAGCTGAAGTCACGGTGCTTGATTTTAACATGTTCATGATCACTCAAGATTCTGAAGTAGAGTCACATGGGAGAGTAGGAGGCTTGGAAAAAGCCTAAAAACAAAATGTGAAATGAAAAGTGTTTATAGAAAATAGACTGCCTCAAATGTTCTAAATATGTAGTGTTAGAGTGGGAGATTTCTAGTTTTCTTGAGGGCACAATAAAGGGAGCTTCATGAGAAGTGGAGCTGACTTAAAAATATAAAAGTGAAAACTTATGAAAGAACTTACTAGGTTTATTCAGAAGAGACAAGGCAGACAAGTATTTGAAATTGTAGTCAGGTTGGAAATTACTATTTTCCCTAATAAGAGGAATATTAACCAGAAGGTGTTCAAATCCTTTGAGAAGAACTGAACCTTTGAAACTTAAACAACCAACCAAAAAAAAAAAAAAAAATGAGTGAAATCTTATCCAGAGCACTAATATTCAAAAGGCATAAAAGTGAGGATACTCAGGTGGAATGGGAGAGATGGTCGCAGAAGCTGAGAGCGCTCAGGTCTGACCTTCATGTCTGACCTTCTCCCCACCCCTCAGCCACCACGGATATGAAAACCACGGGTGTTGATTCCAGTTGTTGTTGAGAGCAAGACAATTGCTGCATTTAAAAAGATATTATTGACTTCCAATGGAGGATGGCCTATTTTTCTTTTCCAAAATGGATTTTGAAACTGAAAAAATCGTAGTTATAAATTCTTCTGCTATAGCTACAAACAGTTTTTTTTAGTTCTAAGTCTCTTGACTCATATTTTGTGGTCTCATTGTAATTCCAGATGCACAGAATAATGGGAATGCTTAAAATAGGTGCAAAGAAAAATGTTTGTTTACCAGTTGTGACTAGGCTCCATGGGGCCTAATATTCTTACCCTACACCTACCTTGAAGCAGGACTCAACATTTTAATAGAATCTATAGTAGTTTCTAAAGCTTTATGGAATTAGATTTGCTTTGAGGGATGCAATGAAGATTTGGTAGGTAAAGGAGGAGAGAGTTGCATTTGCGTGCAACCCAGAAATACTCAATATAATTCTCCATTTTATAGTAATCAGTTTTATCTCTAAAATTCAAATTCATTTACAGTCACATCATTTTTCTCTCTGCCCTTCCTGTATCAAGCTTTTCCAATTCTATGGGCTGCAGTTTTTCCAACCACTGCTATTCTCAGATCTTTCTCTATTGTCTTTCTTTTCTTGATTGATTTGCCCCCAAACTACAGAGAAATTTAGCAGTCATTCCCAGCTTCACCATTTGCTCAGCAAAGAATTACGTCTAAGATTTAATCTTAGACTCCATCCTTCTGAGAAGGCAGTAAATAACTGAGTATTTTTCCCTACTGTAATTTTTTTCTGTCATCTTTTAAACCCAACCTCACTTCACATAACTAATGGGGAATATCTCTATGGACACCAGATATATGTTTTTCTATCTCCATTAATTATATAGCTTATAGACCCAGTTCATAATGGTCTCTCGTGGCAGAGTATGGGAATCTTTCCAATATTGCATATGTCAGTCAAGAGAAGATAGATTGTACAGTAATAAGAAGTCCAAAATCTTAGTGACAGAAAAGAAAGTCAAGATGTGTTTTGTGTTCATTTTCCATGTTTATCATGGGTCAGCTGAGGTTCTGTGCCTTGTCACTTCTCTCCAGAACCCAGTCTGGTGAAGCAACCACAATCTCAGACATTGATGGTCACACTGGCAGAGGCATCGAGAGCTCTGGGGTGGGGTGGGGGGAGCGGGGGCAGGCAGCAATAATTAGATGCATAGACCCAGAAGTGACATATATCAGGAGTGCAAGGGTAGTTCAGTGGTAGAATTCTCGCTTGCCATTTGGGAGACCTGGGTTCGATTTGCAGTATATGCACTTCCCCCCCCAAAACAAGCAAATACGCAAAATCAAAAACCAAACAAACAAAAAATTCAACAAATGGTGCTGTAATAATGGGATACTCACATGGAAAAATGATGAAATGTGACCCGCTGTACAACATACAAAAAAGAAGCAAAAGCAGTGACACATATCATCTTCTATGTCATTACACATTCACAGGGGATCCAAAGCATCATATTGTATGTACCCGAAAAATGGAAAGCCAGAAATATTTGTAAATAGTGTTAATGAATTCCACATTTTGTTATTAACTTCTCAACCCATCTATCATCTTTCTTCCTCACAAATGCAGCATTGCAGTTTTAAGGTTTGGGCATAATTCATTCTTTTGTTCACTTATTTTTCTGACTTTTTTTTTTTGGCATGGGCAGGCCCCAGGAATCAAACCCAGAACTCCGGCATGGCAGGTGAGAATTCTGTCACTGAGCCACCATTACACTGCCCTGTCCACTTATTGTTTATTTCTTGCAAGGATGCATTTTTGCTCTATCTACTCTGCCTTCCATATTTCCTTTTTCTTTTTAATCTTCCATTTCCTGTTTGTAACTATTATCAACCAAATATTTTATCCATACTATAGGGGAGCTTGAGAGCGAAATGTAAAATTTCACTGTATTCATTCTAAGATGTTGTTTGAAAACTTTTCTGCATAAGAATTGTCAGAAAATCATCAGAGTCTGTCACTTCCAATCAATTATTCCAAGGAATGACCAGTGTTAATCAGATTTATCGTGGGTAGAAACTAATTTTTTTTATTTACATCATTTAGTCTATTTGTGAGGGGAGCAGAAGTAACTCATTGATGGGTTATGATTGATTAAAAAAATTTTTCTCCCTCCTATTTAGATTGTAAGTGATTGGTTGATGATAACATGACATTTATTTCCTTGTACTAGAGCATCCAATACTGATTTACACAACCAAGTGGTCCTTAATGTCAGGTCACTGATTAATTGCTTTTTAGGATTGTTTAAATAGGCCAGCCATTTGAGCAGAAGCAAGAACTAAGTTTTTTGTTTGTTGGTTTGTTTTGTGAAGATCCCTTCTGAATTTATAATTCTGTCAGAACTCTGAAGTATGCAAGACTCTTCACATTCATTTTAACACTTCACTCTCACAAGAACCTTGTTAAGTACATATTATTGCCCTCAATTTTAAAGTACAGAATACAGATTGTTAGAAAGATTACACCTACCAGAGAAATCAGAAACAAGAAGTCATGTTTTCTGAATAAAGATCTAGCATTTTTTACCCATCCATAATACACTGGTATTATTCTCAAAGCCAAGTATGTTCGTTAAGATCAGGCTCAAATATAGCAACAACAGCGGAAGAGCAGTAGTTTTGCCTTTTTTTCTTTAGTCTCTGTCTGGAGTGGGCAGTCTAGAGCTGCTCTGCTAAATCTATGGAGTATTAAGGACCAGACTCTGCTCTTTGCACTTCACTATCTGGGATGCTTTAGTTCATGTGTCAACTTGGCCAGGTTATGATGCCCAGTTGTTTGATCAAGAAAGCACTGGCCTGATTATTAGTGTGAGAATATTTCAAGAATTTAATCGTCACTGATTGCATCTGTGGCTGAAGGTATCTATAATCATTTGAGGAGATTACCTTCAAAAATGAGAGAAGTCTCATCCAATCAGTTGAAGGCCGTAAAAGGAAAAAGTGATGAATTCAGCAGACAGAAGGGAGAACTTCCATCCCTACTCCAGCCAGCCAGCTTCTCCTGGAGGATTCATGGAAGCCTTTAATGCAGTTCTTAGCTTAGGCCTGCTCTACTGTGTAGGTCCAAATTCCATAGTCACATGAGACAATTCCCATCAAAATTCTATACTATTTACATTATATATGTTGCCAATTCTGTTTCCCTAGAGAAACCTAATATAGTATTCTGGCACATGGATCTTAGTCTCAGTATCAGTTTATGCTCCAAATGGTCCACTAGATTTCCAAGATTTCTAACCATCATCTCCTAGTTGAAGGTCACATGGAGAATAGTCAATTCCCAGTGAAGTCAGCACTTTTTAAGCAACATTCTCTGATGTTCCACACAACACATCAGTCTATATCTCATTGTTTAGAACTTAGTCACATGACCATACCTAATTATGAAAGAGGCTGGGAAATCTGGAAAGGTAACCTTTTATTCTTAGGGGCAATGTACTCTAGGTAAAACTCAAGGTTTTCACATTAAGGAGGAAAAGAAGAATGGATATCACATAGGAAATGGTAGTCTCTGCCATAGTTAGTGTTCTAGTTTGCTAACTGCTGGCATACAACACACCAGAGATGGATTGGCTTTTAATAAAAGGGGATTTGTGTTGTTGGTTCTTCAGAGGAAAGGCAGCTAACTTTCCACTGAGGTTCTTTCTTACGTGGGAAGGCACAGGATGGTCTCTGCTGGCCTTCTCTCCAGGCCCCTGTGTTCCAACAACTTTCCCCAGGATGATTCCTTTCTGCATTTCCAAAGGCCTGGGCTGAGCTGCGAGTGCTGAGATGAGGAATGCTGAGCTGCTTAGGCTGTGCTACATTGTGCTCTCTCATTTAAGTACCAGTCAATTAAGTCAAATATCATTCATTGCAGCAGGCACGCCTCCTAGCCGACTGCAGATGTAATGAGCAACAGATGAGGTTCACGTACCATTGGCTCAAGTCCACAGCAACAGAACTAGATGCCTTCAACTGGCCAAGTTGACAACTGAATCTAACTACCACAGTTGGGTGCCCAATTTCAATCTGAGTTATTTTTCTCAATCTTCAATTTAGTATACATCTTAGTCTGCCAGGCTGCTATGACCAACACTATACAATTAAACAACAAATGTTTATTGGTTTATGGTGTTGAGATTAGAAGAACTCCAAATTCAACATATTGGTAGGCTTGCTTTCTCCTAGAGTATGTAGCATTCTGATGCTGGCTATTGGCAATCCTTAGGGTTCCTTGGCTTACATCTCTGCCTCCCATCACATGGTGACTTCTCTCTTCTTATGTCTGCTCTTCCAGTTTCCACTGACTTCCTGATTCTGGCTCCTCCCTCTGGTTTTCTCTTACTTCTGCCTTCTGGTTTCTTCTTTTTATAAGGTTTTCAGTAATATGGATTGAGACAAGCCCTGATTCAATTGGCCACACCTTAACTAAAAATAACATTTTCAAAAGGTCCTATTTACCTTAATACAAATACAGATGTAGAACATGCCTTTGAGGGGGGACATAATTCAATCTATCACAGGTTAATAATATTTAACTAATAAAGTATTATGAAAATTGGTATTGCTGCATTTTATCAATTCTGAGATATATCCCTCCCTGCATATTCTACCATGACATGCCTTATTCTCAATAGAATCAATAAAATTGGTGAGTATGATTTTGATTATCATTACTTGTCAGCTGTCATACCAGCCCCTAATTCTGCTAGCCTTATTTTATCACAGATGAATCCATAGATTCAGCCTACATGCAGACTTACAAGAACCCGGGAACTGAGCAGCAACTGATTGATATACCCTGACCTGGCCTGACTCAACTCATTCATTCATTAATTTGTTATTCTTTCATTTTCCTAATAATTGAAAAATATTTCTTGAACACCAAAGCCAGGTACTACAGTGACCCTGAGGATACATCAGGGAACCATGCCCTGCAGTCATTGAGCTTTCATTCCTGTAGGAGTGAGGAAACAGAAAATAAATGCATTTTATAATATATATATATATATATGCCAGAGGTGATAAGTGTAAGGAAAAATAGAGCAAGGTAAGGGAATGAGAATGGGGTGTGTATGTGGGAGACGAGGGAGATTTTAGATTCTATAGTAAAGGAAGATCTTGGTGATAGGTGACATTGAGTGGCTACTCAAGTGAAGCAAAGAGTGATCCCTATGCCTACATGGAGGAAGTACAGCCCAGGCAGTGTGGGACTTAGAATTTAGCTATTCTATCAGACCCAAACCTGATTAGTGACCCAGTGAGTGGGCTTTAATTAACCAGTTCACCTTAGCATCAAACCATCCTACCTACCTGTTTGTTCAATGTCTATGAGGTTCTCTATAGCCAGTTTAGTACACTTGCCAGGATATCACAGTTGTCCTTGATGGACAAGGTTTCAAGGGCCACCAATTTTCATAATACTTTATTAGTTAAATACTATTAACTTGTGATAGATTGAATTATGTCCTCCCTCAAAGGCATGCTCTGCATCTGTATTTGTATTAAGGTAAATAGGACCTTTTGAAAAATCCAGTTGTCACTTGCTGTCTCTCATCATGCTACTATGTTCCACCTGCCTGACTGGTCTTCTTCACTCTGGGCCTGGGTCTTTCCCCACGAGTCTGCTCCTGACCAAACTAGCTGGCAGCTTGGATTCTGGCCAAAGATTGGGCTCTGTGATAAAACTTAGTAGTTTTTTCCAAGCTTTCTTGTGTCTGCACTTTAATCGACAATGCCTTATACTTCTGTTGAAATATTCATTTCTATTCCAGGTCACACAGGCAGAAATCCTCTATTACAAGGAACTGTGTATGTGAAAAATTGGTCAGTGTGATAACAGAAGTACCATGGAAACAGTATAATTCTATGTTTCTTTTTGAATACAATGAGTCTGAGATTTATAGAGTTCATCCATATTTGAAGATTTTCCTATTTAGGAATGATGAATTATTTTAACTCCATTAAGGAATGGGTGTGTTCTTTCCCATAGTCTTCTCTGCTATAATCTTTTTAACATCATTTAACTGATGATCATCCAGGTGTAGGTTCTCATACTCTCTCTTAGACCCATGACACTAGCTTCCTATATGATCTCCTTGTATTTAGCATCTAACTTTTCATCTTTAATATAAAACAGACAAGTTCATATTTAGCATGGTCAGCTGGGTACTTCTTCTGGGCTAAGCTGACTTTAATGCTCTCTGCTTGCTTTACTTGTATGTTTGCAGTTAGCCAGCAGACCAATTTGTGACTGGATGACTTAGGATGGCCTCATGGGCTGATGGCCAGGACACCAGGGACAATTGGGCCAGTAGATTGGGTCAGGCTTCTTCACATGGTGGTTGCAGAGTACCAAAAAAAGGAAATGGGCAGCTCCCAATGTGCATTCATCATGTTTGCTAATACGCCTCAGGCAAAATTAATCAAATGGCCAAGCCTGGCTTCATTTTGTAGATAAAAAGAACCGTATCTTGTTGGGAGGAGCTGCAGAGACTCATTAATATGAAGTGTACATACTGGGATGTAAAAAATTTGTGGCTACTTTTGCAAATTATAACAACATCTAAGATCATTCAGAATTCTCCATACCTAACTCTCCAGACTCATCTCCTAATTCTCCATGTCCCCTGGTCCAGAAATCACAAAACCTCCAATTCATTTCCTAAATACAACTGAACTTTTATGCCCTTTTGTATTTTCTTATACTCTTTCCTTAGCTAGGAGACTCTTGCCTCCCTTTTTCTGAATATTGAAGTTTTTTTCATTTCCTAAGTCAGACTCTGTTAACTTCTCTATGAATCCTTTCAGTGTTCTTCAACCAAAAAGAATCTCTCTCCTCTGCATTCTTACATACCCTAGTTTATTATTTATCCTGGTTGGCTTTTTATTATACTCAGATTTCATATCTGCTCCTCTCTGCTGTCCTTGATGGCCAGTTCCTTTCCTTAATTTTCTTTAATTCAACTGTAGTGCTAAAAACAGTACAAGGCACATAATTATGGTTGAATGAATTTTGATAGCAAATAACAATTAGATATAAAAACACTATAGTAATCTTGTCATGAAAATTCTGTTTTCTTGCCTTTTTTGAGTGGTTTGATATTCTTTCTTGCTAATGACCTTTCTTTCCTCCTATCTCTCTTTCCTGGTCTATTTCACTGTTAGTGACCCAGATGCCATTTCCTTTGTGAAATGAACAGAACAGTATGGGAGTTTATTAAGTTAGGCAAGTGATAACCATAGTAAATGGTTTTATGTAAAGAATGTGGTAGAAAGAGGAATCAGCTCTATTGTATATATAGAGTGTCACATTTAACTTATGACTTGTTGTAAAGGAAAATGCATATAAATTATTAGCTATCAGAGCCAGCATCTTTCTACTGTAAGTGACAATGATTATGTTATAAACTTTGCATTAGATGTTGTTTTGTAAGAGTGTATTTGGTGGTCAGTACTATACATTTTGGGGTACATATTTTTTTACCATGATGATTGGAAATAATTTTAATTGATAAGTCAAGTATTGCCAAGTATTGAGCTCTAATGGCCCAGGGTTTGCTCAGTTTTTCAACATCAGTTCTGTGCAATTGCAATAAAAGGATCAATTAGTCTTTTAAGCATGGCATCTATGTTTCGAGGGCACGTTGAGAACAAAAGTAAAAATCGATTTGGTGGCTGAGTCTCAGAGGCATGCCAGCTCTTTCCCTTCAGGAACATTCCCATTCCTGAACAGAAGGCAGTTGCTAGAATTAGAGCAGAAGTGACAGATATGTTTAAGTTGAGTACACAGCCTGCAGTTGGGTTTTAAACTAATAACAATTGACATCACTGAGTACAAATATAACTCTAAATTAGTTGAAAAATGCAGTGAGCTAAGGAGAGCAATACCTATCCAGCATTGCACACCTGGAAGAGAAAGAAAGCTACAAACTATACACAAGATCGAATGCTGCCACTAAGAGGGTTGAGCAGGACAGGAACTGAGAAAGGAGAATCTCCATTGCTGGAAATCTCCATCTTTGAAACTAAGCAATGGCTTCATATAATCCCCTCAGTTTTGTTATATATACTTGTCAATACAAATGTGTGTAAGATTGTTCTTAGCGAATACTGCTTATTTAGAATATGGCATGCAGAAACTGTAGTAAAGTGCATACATGGGATCAGAAAAATAAAATGCAGTAATAAAGAAAGAAAGAAGGGAGGGAGGGAGGGAAGAAGGAAGGAAGGGAAGAAGGGAAGAAGGAAGGAAAGAAAGAAGGAAGGAAGGAAGGAAGGAAGGAAGGAAGGAAGGAAGGAAGGAAGGAAGGAAGGAAGGATAGAAGAATAAATAAGAAGTTAATGCATGTGGTCTGGAATGCAGGAAAAAATGAGCAGGACCATCATATGACTGACCCAATTGGCTTTCAATGTTCCACTTGAAAACTCTACCCAATGGAGTGTATAATAGCTCAAGTAAGACACAAGTTGTGAAAGTTCTGTAGAGTCACAGACATCACAAATCTTGATGAGAAAAAGATGCACTCCTGCGCCTGGTATTTAGTTTTCAGTGATAGAGCACAGAGCTTATCAGATCCTCTCCATGTCTATCAATGCCAGCCCAAGCCGTCATCTGTCTTCCCTCTCTCCCCACCACCATATATGCACTCATACACACGCCGACCTCAAGGGGAAGAAAGGAGATCATGTCTGAGTTATGTGACATCTTCTGGTTGTTTTTGTTTTTAAATGAGCCAATATTTACAAAATGTCTGGCACATGGAAATCTCAAAACTGTCTGTTGCTGCTGTTACAACAATAACTACTACTATTGTCCATGGTAATATATAATCTAGGTATTAACAATTTTGGATAATGGGACTTGTGTGGTTTAATGAAAACAGCTGATATTGGAATCAGAGCAGCTTGGGTTGAATGTCTCCTACTGATGACCATGAGAGTTTGGCCAGCTTAACATCCCTGAATCTTCACTTCTTTATCTGCAAAAATGGGACAGTATTATATGCCTCAAAGGGCTGCTGTAAAGAATTATTGTAAAGTATCTAGGAAATAATAGGTGGTTAGTACATGTCAATGCCTTTCCCCCTTTCCCCCTAAACATCCCTGATGAGAGTTTCTACTCTAGGCAAGAGAATGCCACCTTTGGATGAGTGAGCAGTAGGCCCTGACATCACTTCCTACTCTGAGTGGTGGATGGAAACCTGCTGCCTCTTTCTGAGTAGCACCTGTTGTTGAGTGCCACACAAGTGTCCCCTGGAACACACTGGTAGCAGCAAGTGAAGCTTTGTTGCTCAGTCAACTGACCGTTTCTCTGGGGCGAGGAAACCCAAATAAAGCATGTAGACCTAAATTTGCCAGCCAATTCAGAATACAGTTCTAGATGGATACAAAATGATCAAATTCTTAACTACACCATTTCCAGCAACTTTACATGCTTACACAGCACTGAAAATCCCATTCATTACAACTGCACACCTAAAATGCTTCAGTCATTATGTTTTTTTTTTTTTTTTAACATGGGCAGGTACTAGGACTCGAACCCGAGTCTCCGTCATGGGAGGCAAGATCTCTGCCACTGAGCCACCGTTGCCAGCTCTATATATTTTTATTTTTAATGACAATTATATTCTTAAATTTATTTTGCAGTTTTCTTCCAGGTTATTTTCAGCCATTCTGTAGTTTTAAGCTATTGTATGGATTTTTTATTCCTATTATAATTCTTTCCATCTCTGACTCCCAAAATGTTCCTGGCTGTGAGAGTTTAAGTAAATAGCAATGTGAATCCTAGGCCGGTCCTTCAAAGAGGCAGAGTGAAGGAAGAACGTGGGTTTAGTAATTAGATAGGGCTTTTATTTCTATCAATATGAGACCCACACCAGTTAAGCCTCAGTTTTCTTAATTGTGAAATAGAGATAATAATGCATACCTGTAAAGGATTATTGAATGAATGAATGAAAATGTCACATATTTGATGCTCAGTACTTTTTTAAAAAAGTTTTATTCACATACCATATAACCCATCGTAAGTGTGCAGTCCATGGCTCCCAGTATAATCACAGAGATATGCATTCAGCACCACAATCAATGAGAACCTTTCCATTTCTTCACCCTCCCCAAATCCCATGTCTCTTATATCCCTTGTTAGAGTGACATTTGGCTTTGATATAGACCTTTGTTATGATTAATGAAATAATATTATAATGTTACTATTAACTATAGACCTTAGTTTACATTAATTGTATTTTTTCCCATATACCACCTGTGCTGGTTTGAAACTGTTATGTACCCCAGAAAAGTCATGTTCTCCTAATCCTAAAAGACTCTTGCAGGGGCAGACCTACTGTTTAAGGTGGAAATTTTTGCTTAGTTAGGTTGTTTCCATGTAGATGTGACCTACCCAAATGTGGTCCTGACCTTTGATTAGATTTTTCCTCACCCATTCAAGGTGTGTCTTAATTTGTTTTACTGATGTTCTTAAAAAGAGCCAACACAAGGAAACATCTAGGAAATAGCTGAAATGTAAATGTTTGGAGATGCTTGGAGGGTTGACATAGAAAGACACTGGACCCATAAGATGGAAGCAACACAACCCATAGCAAGGGACCAGGAAATGCCAGTCATGTGCTTTCCCACGTGACAGATATTGGCTTTTCTTCAGAGTCAAGGTATCTTTCTCTGGATGCCTTAGTTTGGACATTTTTATGACCTTAGAACTGTAAACTTGTAACTTAATAAATCCCCTTTATAAAAGCCAATCCATTATACTGCATTCCAGCAGCATTAGCAAACCAAAATACCGCCCTATTATTAACATCTTATAATGACATACGTTTGTCCTAGTTCGTGTAAACATTTTCTTATATTTGTATGATTATAAGAAATGGTCCATTATCATCCAGTCTAGGTTTTGCTAAGTTATACAGTCCCAGTTTTTATCCTTTAGCTTTTCTTCATACTCAGTACTTTTTAATATTCTTTCTCTGTAGCACACATAGAATTCCTCAGTGTATCTTCTTGATCTGCATCCTTTAATCACTCCTACTGGGAATCTATTGTCCATTTCCTTCTCTTTTTACTGCCTCATTTTTTTTTTTCACTATTAGACTACCTTCAAATAGGGTCTGCTTGTCATGAATATGCAGTACCTCAGAGAAGTCTTATGGGTGAGCAAATTGTTATAGACGCTCCTCCAGTTATATAATTCTAAAGCCTTAATGCTTGGTGTTGGGAGATGAGGGAGAATGGAGGCTTCCTGGGGAGAAGAGGCCACCCTATGGTTTTACCTCCTGTGTGGACAGATGACCTCACAATCAAGAACATGTCTTGGGAACTCACTGGGCTCAAAGTTTCTGATTGAGTTCTGTGAGGGATTACAAAGGAAGGAGAAGACTGGCCTCCTGCTGGCCTCTGTGTCCACCAGCAGTTCAGAAACCTCAAACATGGAGAGAGGAGGCAGGGGAGTCAGAATTAGCTGGAGGTAAGTTGTACTAAACGTATTCTACTTAAGAGAAGCTAATTTTAAGCTGGGGCGGCTTCTATATCTTAGCACAGAAAGTATTCATTCCTGGAGTAAAGGAATTGGGAGTTAACCAGATTCAAGGTATCTGGGGGCCTTGTAAATCATAGAGCTTGACAACCTGGAAACTCCACTAACAGTGAGAATGTGTCTTCTAGTCACAGCGGAGCACAGAAACCTTTTGTAAGCCAAGAGAAGGTGGTTGCTGTGCAATTGCTCCACAGAGAGGACAAAATCTAGGGCAGCAGTTACAATACAGCCACAGCTAAAGCCCTCCCATTGTCCTTATATTCTCAATCCTTCTTTTAAAATTTCCTGATTTGAGGTTTGTCAATTGTGGATATCGCCCGATCAAAAGAAAAATCTCTATTTGACCACAGAGAAGGTTGGGGTGGAAAGGGGAGGTGTGCAGCCTGGGGAAGCTGAGGATCTCTTGTTTAGCTGTGTTGTGCATTTGGCCCTCTGCCTCACCAGAGAAGAGTGTGAATAGCAAGTTGTTCACTCACAGATAATGCGGAGCATGATTTCCCCTGCTGTCTTAATTATTTCTGCAATGCAAACTTGCAAGGGGTGATTCTCGTGCTTGCATTCAGGAAAAAACCCAAGCCCTTCCACACAGTTGGGAGCTTTCTTCTCTCTGGTTTCCTTCTGCGGGCTTCAGCCTCTCCAGGATAACTAGATTCTTGTAGAAACTCAACTGAAGTTGGAAGATTAGTCCAGGTGGATTATATGTCAGTCATTTTATACGAACCTTCGATGGTGGATGTGTGACAGGCATTTCTAATTATTTGTAATGATCTTTTGAATTCTATGGATCTTTTCTCCTAAGGGTTTTCTGATTTCAGAGGGTTTTAGAAGGCTATTGGTATTCATTACATCTTATTTATTAAAATAAATTATTAAAATCTTCTTTTAAAATAATATTCCATGCACAGTTCCATCATTAAAATTTTATCTTGCCAATAGGGAATGCTTTCTTATTTCAATTGGATTGTATTCTTTTAAATACAAATTTCAAAGTTGTAACTTAAAAAAATAATTAAAAACAACCAACAGATTCAATAATACAAGCAACTTTAGTGTAGAGAAAAAAACCCTCCAGATTTAAATCAGAAAAACTAGATTTAATTTAGCTGTGCCACTTTGGAAAATTTTCCTTAACCTTTCCAGCCTCAGTGTTTTTATGAAAAAACAAAATGATCATATCGATTTGACTGAATTGTGGTTATAAAGACAGAATTTGATCAAGTGTGTAAAAGCTACAAAGTAAAAGAGTTTATGATAATTATTGTTTTTCTGAACAAATAGTATATAGAGACTAATGGTTATAGAATTGAAATATAGCTTAGAACAAAGGTTTATTCAGAAGTTTATGGAGAAGGGCTCAAAGATAAGCTTCAGGAAGTTCATGAGTCCCCTGAAACAATTCGCAAAATATATATATATATGTGTGTGTGTGTGTGTGTGTGTGTGCGTGTGTGTGTGCTAGAACTCTGGTTGCCAGTGACAGAAACTGACCCTACACTTTGTTATCCAAAGGGACTTAAGTGCAGGGGAAAGTCTAGGAACCTTGGGGACACGTGGGACCACCCTGAGATATAGCTGCTCTCACTCCACTAGTAGAGTTTCAGGTTGGAACCTTCTATTTGCATTATTCACTCTTTGTACAGCTTACTAACTTCTTTTACGCTATGGGGGACATGGAGTTGGATAAATGTGTAACCTGTACCAGAGAGGAATTGCAGCTTGTTTTCTCTCTTTGTAAATCATGAAGCCTCAGGAAAGGACACCAATCATTCCGTCTTGGATCAGGATCAATCACTGTAGACGAAGATGATGTTGGTGACCATCTGAACAGAAGAGAGCAGGGGTAAAAACCATTTTCCAGGGGAAAAAAATGGTTGGAGCATGGTTGTGGGGGGACAAAACTTCATGGACTATATAGTGAGAATTCTTTCTCATATTTTCTAATATTTCACTCACTATGGATAGAAGAACCAAGTAAGTATAGATCAGAGAATTAAAATGCTTCTCCTTCTATGGTGATAAATATTTGTTAAATAAATCCAAAGTTTTTAGACTATGTAAAAACTTATTTAACCTTAGTCTTATGACTATAGAATTCATTCCAAGTATTATTTTAATATCCTTTTCTACAAACAAATTATTAGCATTCCAATTGTGTGCTGAAAGCTCTAATTAAGATTTATTAGTTCTCACTGGACATCTTAGCCTCAGTAAAAATGTCTGCTCTCTGTAAACAAATACTAATTTAACTCAAAGAATGTTTGAATACTTATTATCAATAAGATTTTAAGCTAGACAATGTCAAAAGAAAGTTGACAACTTTGTGAAAAAAACAATTTTTACAACCCAATATGTGAAGGCTGGAGTACCTAAAATTGAGAAGAAGAAGTCCCATGACTCAGGAGAAAAATGAACAAAGATACAAACTGATAGTTTCATAAAAGAAATGCATAAGTTATTTCATTTCACTAAAAATAAGATAATTCGCCTTAAAACTAAATTAAGATATATTTCTTACATATCAGAACAGCAAAGAAATTGAAATGTTTGGCCACAGGACACTCATACATTGCTGATGGGAACAGGAAATGACAGAAAGCATGTGGAAGGGACTTTGATAATGTCTAGTACTCCTGTACTCATACCTATCCTTTGATTTAGCAATCCCACATCTAGCAATGTAGCCAAAAAATACACTGGCAAAAATATGAAGTGAAGTGTGTACCAGATATTTATTAAAGCTTTATTTGTAATATCAAATATTCACATTTTCAAAAAAAATGACCAGATAACCCCCCAAATTAAATAAATTCAATAATGATGGTTACCTATATAGGAAGAAAGAGAACAGGTTAGAAAAGGAGATACGATTGAAATATGAATATTTGTAATAGTTTTGACTTGTAACCATGTAAATATTGTATATTATTGAGAAAAAATAAATAGGGAGAAATTATTTTTAACTAAAAATAAAAGAAAAAAATAAATGAAATAAACCTGTTGGCTACATAACAATACAGGGTTAAAATTACTTCAAATTAAAAAATGATAATTTTAGGTGATTTTGCCACACTGTACATGAGCTGGACATCTTTAGGGGAATATGGACTAAACATAAAACGTAATAAATATTAATCTACTTTTAGTAGTGCATCTATTTTTATTTTAAAACTATAATAATACTTATACATAGTGTAAAGTAAGTAAAACTTATATTAATGTTCATAAGGAAGGAAATATTCAGCATAAGAAAAGCGAAAAAGGAGATGCATATATAAAGTCAATGAAGTTAGATAAACACCTACAATCTTATATTTGAATTGGAACCTCAATATTTTCTTTGTTTTAAAAGTCACATTTATTTTCTGACTCTTTTCATAGAAAAGCACAAGGAGTCATGGGAATTCGTGCCTTTTCTAAATACTCTTTTGCGCTGAAATATTCCAGGAATCTTGTTGAAATAGTTGATTCTAGGACTGGGTAAGAAAATGTGAAGAGGAATCTGGGCTATCTTAATGTACCAGAAAGAGAAATTATCTACATCAGTTGGCACATGTCAAAAGAAAAGAAAAGAAAACAAAACAAAACAAAAAAGCCCAAACCCACGGCAAAGGGCTTTGATGGACTGAAATAGGATAATTCCAACATTGTAATGGTCAAGTTCACGTATCAGCTTGGTTAGGTTATGGTCAAGCAAGTAGTGGCCTGGTTGCTACTGTGAGAGTATTTCATCAGTCAGTTGACTGAGTGAATCTACGGCTAACTATACCTACAGTCAACAAAGGAGATGGCTTTCAGTGGCGAGAGAAGTCTCATCAGAGCAGTTGAAAGCCTTAAAGGGAGAACCAATGATTTCAGCAATCAGAAAGATGACGTTCTACCGCTACTGCAGTCAGCCAGCTTCTCCTGGGGACTTCATAGAAACCTTCAGTGGAGTTCCCAGCTTGCAGTCTAATGTATGGAATTTGAACTTGTCAATCCCTATGCTCACCTGTGATAATTCCTATAATAAATCTCTATAAAATGATAATATATATCTTATTGCTTCTGTTTCCCTGGAGAACCTTCACTAATGCAAGCACAAATGAAAAAAAAAAAAAAAAACAGCTGCTGCGATGGATTGAAGCAAAGTATATAAAAATCCATTAGTTCAAAATTCTCAAGAAAAATTCTCCTTGATCACCACTGGAGGGCACTAGACCCAATCTCATTACTGAAAATCGAGAGAGAAAGAACCAGACATTTATTCTGCATTTCCTCTATAAACTGCACTTTAAGAATCACCAAATAATGAATGTGTGAATGTTCGTCTTTATAGAAGAATCTCCCCTAATAAATGCAGGACTAATGATAGAATTAGAAAATCATCACCTTGAACTCCTACATTATCAGTGGTTCTGGGCAAAGATGATCGATCTGTGAATGTGGAATCATTAGTTGAAAAGTAGATGGGAAACTTTGTGACGGAGATTTCAGCCTGACAGCACCCTGAATCCCAGATCTTATCATCATTAAAAGTGAATCAGGTTGGCACGACGGTGGTGGCTCAGTAGGCAGAGTTCTCGCCTGCCCTGCGAGAGACTCTGGTTCGATTCCCAGTGCCTTGCTGTGCCAGTTTGAATCTGTGGTGGGCCACAGAAAAGCCATGTTCTTTAATCCTCATTCAATGCTCATGGGAACATTTTGATTGTTTCCATGTAGATGTGACCCACCCAATTGTGGGTGGTAACTTTTGATTAGATGATTTCCATGAAGGTGTGTCTCCACCCACTGAAGGTGGAGTTGCTCACTGGGATCCTTTAAAAGAGGAAACATTTTGGAGAGAGTCCATTTTTGTAGAGCCAGGAGAAAGTCAGCAGACGCCATCATGTTTGCCATGTACCCTTCCAGCTGAGAGAGAAACCCTGAACTTCATCAGCCTTCTTGAACCAAGGTATCTTTCTCTAGATGCCTTTGATTGGACATTTCTATAGACTTGTATTAATCGGAACATTTTCTCGGCCTTAGAAGTGTAAACTAGCAACTTATTAAATTCCCATTTTAAAGCCATTCTGTTTCTGGTATTTTGCATTCTGGCAGCTAGCAAACTAGAACACTGCCCGTGCAAAAAAAAAGCGAGTCAACCAAAATATCACGTGCCTCTGATGTGATATCATCGGAACTACACAGCATTACCTGTAAGAGATGACTTCCTAAATAATTGAACCTAAATCTATTCAAACCTCTAGACCCATCTATGTGTCTGCAGGGAACACAGAGTAATGAATGGGTTAACTTTTGGAGTATGATCAGGATTTTAAAGTTTGACGTGAGACGGGAGGGATGATTTAATACAAGGCATTAGAAGTAGGGACCAAGCCTTAAGGGCAAACAAGGAGGAAGTAGTTCCTCTGGGAAGTAATAGGAATTGAGGCTTTAGTTAGAAGATCTTCCATGTCTGGCTGAGAAGTAATAGATGCAAACAAATACAAATAATAGGAACTGTTTATGAGTACTTTCTAGGTACCAGGCACTTTTTTTTCTGTATTCATATATTGCTCACAACAATCTTTTGTGGGAGGCACTGCTTTCACTGATTGCCAAATGAAGAAACCATGGCCTCAGAAAAGTTGAATAACTTGTCCAAGCTGCAAAAGTTATTTGGCAGAGAGGGTTTCAAACTCAGGTAACGGCGTTGCTCTCTCCACTATAGAATAGCAAGTTCACTTAAGAGAGCAATGATTATACTTTTCTAAAGCTAGTGCTAATCAATCTTTGTGAGGTGGAATTCCTTTGTTGTATCTATTTTTCATATACTGCATTTCATGGACTCAAAATGCCACCAGTTATAGGATTCACAATTATTTTATGTACCAAGAAAAAAAATGCTGTCAATTAAGCCATAAAACATTTTATCCCTTAGAAATTTTATTTCCTATAAATTCAAAAAGTACCTATAGTATTATTTGAGAATAATTTTAATCATTAATATATATCACTCACATAAAAATCAACTATATTAGCAAACTACATGGAGACACGTTCCTAAATTTTTTAACTTTCAAATTGTGACTTCCACATTGCTTTCCAATTCATAGTCATCAAGGTCTTTTTTTTTTTTTTCATGGGCAGGCACCAGGAATCAAACCTGGGTCTCCAGTATGGCAGGTGAGAACTCAGCCACAGAGCCACCATCACACCGCCCCATTAAGGTCTATGTTTTACCTCATCTTTTCCTTTGCGCCATCAAAAGTAAAAAAATAATTAAAATCCTTTGGTGCTTGGCTCTTATGCCAGTTTGGGCAATAATATAGAGCTAGTTTACTTTTGATCTTCATTTGGAACTTGCTGAACCAGTTTGATCCATGCCCTCTCTGCCTCGTTCCCACAGTTGTTTGTATCCAATCGTTTGAGTTTCTCAGCTGCTAAAACAAAAACATGCAATGATTTGGTTTCACAACAGGAATTTATTTGCTCATGGTTTCAGAGACTAGAAGGCCTGTTTTCTCCTGGGGTCGGTATCTTCTGCCTGACTGGCAATCTTTGGAGTTCCGTAACATGGTAACGCATATGGTAGTGTCTTCTCCTTTTTCCTTCAGGTCCTGTTCACTCATTTCCAGTTTCTTGCTCCGCCTCATGGCATCTCTGTTGTTGGCCTTAGGATTAAGACCCATTTTGATTCTTTGGGCCACATTTTAACCTCACCGAAAAGTCTTATTTACAATGGTGTCACACCAGCGGGAATGGATTAAATTAAGAACACGTTTTTCTGGACCATATAATTCCAAGCTACTTTACCTACAAACACAGGTTAAAAGAGGGTTCCAGTATTGTGTCTATGACTACCCTCCAAGCCATCAAAAATTAATTTTGCAAGTATCAGTGCTGGAGATTTTGATGTTTCCTATAAAATGATCTCTCCCATGGCTGCTGCTGGGCAAAACAAGACATCACTAGGCATAACTTGCATCCTGATTATACAGATGTTAAAATGTGAGAAAGAAAAATGTGAACTTTAGGATTGCTGAAATACAGTCTTCAAATAACAAAAAAGGTTTACTTAGACATAGTAAGTCTAAGAATCGTTGAGTACTGTGGGGACCTAGCAGCCAAGCCATTCCCTAGGTCTTTGCGAAAGTTGAAAGCACGCAGCGCGTGTATGCCCAGGGTCAGTTAGTGTTTAAGCTGACCTCCCTGGGGAAGGAGGAGTGTGCAAAAGGTCAACGTATGTAAGAGACCAGACCCTTCTCTGTGTAGGATGTTAATCTATCCCCTACCTCCTGCCTGGAGTCCTTGTGATGTTATCATGTTTACTGTTATCTACAGAGCAGCCTGTGCACACAAACTATAATCAGTCCTACCCTTGTGTCACGAGACCCTCTGCTGTACCCATGCTCTCACATTCAACGGAATGTCTGTCTCAGGCCCCGATAACTGGTCCTGTTGATTCCTGCCGAAGGGTGGAGCACTTCCACCTAGCTCTGAATGGACCACCTTTGGAGCAGCGTGATTCCCTGATTAGCTTTCTTCTTTACTCCTGTAGGTAAATTACTGTAATAAAGGTCATGTCTCAGTCCGTACCTGGTGCTTTCTTTAGTCTCACAGCTGGAAAGACCTCTGCGGGTGGGGACAAGTGCCTAGTAGAATGTTTGGATATAAATCCTCTCCATTCCTCACTTAATGTGTCGTGTCCAAGAACAATTCCTTTCCCTCTCTCCTACCATTTTCCCTTCCTCTCTCCCTTTTCTTGCCACCCTCCTTTCTTCCTTTTTCCTTTCCTTTTTCCTTATACATATTTATTGAGTGTCTGTAATGAAACAGACACTACTGTAGAGGCTTGGAGTCATCAGTGAGTAAAACACCCCTACGCAGCTTGATTTTGTCTTAAAGAAAGAGAAGCATGTGGACAATTGCAGGGGGGAAAGAAAGGCATTTTGGATGAGTGGAATACCGAATATAAGTCCACAAGGCTGAAATAAAAATAGGACTTTTTCCCTAGTATTCACATTTGAGGCTCTTAAGAAGTGCTTTACTGACCTTCCTGTATTTCATTAGCATATTATGTAAATAAACTGTCTGTGGGGGGGTGGGGGGGTGGGTATGCATTACTCTTTAAAATCAAAGTATATTTGGAGCTATCTTCTATAGACATATGTATTCTTCAAGGTGAAGAAACATTTCTGCTTAAAATGATGATCAGTGAAATGCAAAAGGGCAATAGTATGGAAAATGACACATAAATGAGATTTATAGAATTATCTTGGTAATATTTCTCTAAGGTGTTGTTTGCAGCCCAGATGACCCTCTCATTTAGCGCATGAGTTCTTGGTTAACGAAGTTGCCTCTGGAGTTACTTTGTTGTCATTTGAGTGTGTTAAGGATTTTATTTTTCCTCCCTAACTCCACAGAAAATATATATCATCCAAGAATGCATACTGTCATTTGAACTTGAAATATTTCCCTGAATTCCTCATATAAGGAAAGATCTATTTTTGTACATGGAATATTTTTCCTTTGCTTGGTATCACAGGCTGAAGAGCAAATCATTTCTCAGCAATTTAAATTTAAATGAATCAATGTGCTAACTTTGATTTGCCTCTATTCCTTCATAGCCACGTACAATTTGCATTAATCAAATTAATAATAAAGGGATTAAAATTTCTAGTTTCTGAGGGAGAGACATGCCAGTGGTATTAAACATTGCATTTGGAAAAATTGCCCTTTGCTTGTTAATTATAAAGCTGCCTGAGATGCAGAAGTTCAAGGAACTGATACTCTAATCATGCGTGATTTTAATTTTGGAACAGTTTCCTAATGGAAATGAAGAATTGCATTGTAATGTGCTTTCTAATCAGACCATGTGTTAATTTAGATCTATGATCCCAAATCTTTCAAGTCCAACTATCACCAGCAGTAATTGCAATGCTTCTATAATGCTCTGTTTACAAAGTTACCTATTAGGACACAATAGGAAATGGATATTGTTTCGGTTTGCTAAAGAGGCTGGAATGCCCTATACCAGAAATGGATTGGCTTTTTCAAAGGGGATTTATTAAGTTACAAATTACAATTCCAAGGGCTTGAAAATATCCAAATTAAGGTACCGACAAAAGGATACAAACACACAAAAATCTCCAAACATTTGTCTTGGCATCTGCTCTCTGTGTTGTCTTTGAGTTCTTTCTCTCTCTGTGAGCTCTTTTAAGGACCCATTCAAGGTCCTTAAATAGACCTACCTTGAATGGGCAGGGCACATCTCCATGGAAATAATGTAATTAAAAGGTCCTACCCACAAGTGGGTGGATCACATCTCTATGGACACAATCTAATCAAAAGATCCCACCCCTAATAAGTCTGTACCCATAAGATTGGATTAGAAGAACATGCATTTTCTGGGGTTCATAGATTCAAACAAGCACAAATACAATGTTTTCAAAATCCAATTTGTAATTTTGGCAACAGAAAGCTCTTCACATTAGTTCTAATAATGATTGGATAATATATGCCATTCTCTATTTGTGTGTGTGTAAGTCTGATAAAAGAAGAGAAAAGTGGGAGGAATCACAAAAAAATTGCCACAAATATAGTCCTTACCTGTAATTACCTAATTTTTTCTGGCAGTCAACTGATGTCACTTATGGACTCCACATCATAGGTGATCATTTTTCCTTTTTAAAGTCCAGATATAAAAATAATATTGTGCTCATTGTTTGTCATCTTATCTTACATCTCTGTTATAGCCAATGAAGATGAGCAGCTCTTCATGTGCTTTTATTTTTTTTTGGCATGGGCAGGCTCACAGGAATCAAACCCAAGTCTCCGGCATGGGAGGTGAGAATTCTGCCACTGAGCCACCACTGCACCGCACTCTTCATGTGCTTTTCAGCCGTCTGTATTTGTTCTTCAGAAAAGTGTCTGTTGATATCCTCTGCCCGTTTTATAACTGGGTTGTTTGTTCTTTTGTTGTTGAGCTGTATAATTTCTTTATACAATAGTCAAGATTTTATCCAATATGTGGTTTCCAAATATTTTCTCCCATTGAGTTGGCTGCCTTTTCACCTTTTTAACAGTCCTTTGTGGCCGGTAGCTGCTTTTTTGAAATGTGCTTTAAAAATTATTGGTTGTTTCTTTCTTTGTTTTGTATATATGTTATATTGTAAAATAAAAATGCTAAAAATAATAATATTGAGCTCAAGTTAAAAATTGTTTTTGTTATTGTATTGTCCACTCAATGACATCTAATCTAAAGAACTAAACAGATTGAAAAAAAAAAAAGCTTCATTTGTAAGTTCTCCACCAGTCTTAGTTTGCCAGGACTGCTGTGAAAAATACCCTACACTGGGATTTAGGTGTCAGCAAGGCCATGCGTCTGCCTGGAGTCCATAGTGCTCTGGTGATGGCAGTCTGCCTTTGCGTGACAATGTCCTTGGTCTCCCCGTTGGCTTTCTCTGACTTTTGACGATTATGTCTTCTGGCTCCTTCTGGTTTCTTGTTTCTATGGACAAAAATCAGCATTTCTTCTTTTTTATAAGGCCTTCAGTAATACGGACTAAGACCCACTCTGATTCAGTTTGGCCACACATTAATTAATAACATTTTCAAAAGGTTCTACTTACAAATGTGCTCACACCCACAGGAGTGGTGATTAAAACTAAGAACATGTCTTTTGTAGGGGTATAAGATTCGGTCAACCACCCTGCCCCTAGATAGAAGCTTGGGCAGCCCCATGAATTTTTGGCTCATTCATTTAATTCTGCTGTCTCTTGAAATCACCAAATATAGTGTCATTTCAGTTAATATAAGTGTCTGTTCCAAGATATTAATCAACGACTCAGTCTTCATTGTAAGGTAAGACTTTTCTTTTTTCCATTTTGCTCCAGTTTCTTGGGTATAGAAGTGAGATGTGACTGTTTTCTTCCCTATTCTCAAAAGCTTTGTATCTGTAGCCTCAACCCTCTAGACTTAGAGCATGGGGAAGGAGGAGGGCAGAGGCTGGAGAGGAAGTTTTTTTATTTGTTGATGGTTTCAAGATCTCTGGCCTTGGGAGATATGTAAAGACACCTCCTTCTTTACTTGTTTCATTATTATTATTTTTTCTCTAATACGTCTTATCAGGTCACAGAGTTGCAAAAGACTAGGATGAGAAGGAAGCTAGTAATTGAACTTACTCAGTTGGAAGATGTGATGTCACTCCAAATGTCAATCTATCAATCTTAACTGTTATAGATTGAATTGTTGACCACAAAGACATGTTCAAGTCCTAATCCCTGGTCCTGTAAATATGACCACATGTATAAATAGGAATCTGAAGACGTTATTATTTAAAATAAAGCCAAACTCTACCAGGGCAGGCCTTAATCCAGTATGACTGGAGTTGTGATAAGCAGAGGAAATTTGAATACAGTCAGGAGGAGACAGACAAAGAGAGAGATAGTGAAGTATGGAGGCAGAGATTTAGCTATGAATTGCTGACAAGCTACCCCCAGAGTACTACAGACCTCAGAGAAAGCACCTTGCTGCCAACACCTTAATTTTGGACTTCTAGCTTCTTATACTGAGAGACAATAAGTTCCTATTGTTTAAACTGACTGTGATTCACAGGACAGCAGCCTGGCAAACTAAGACAGCTGTACTGGGTCACTGTGTCCATGTTGATATTCAACATAGTAGACAAGTATTAGGATGAACTTGGATACCATCAGTGCCTGCTAGATATGAGGTACTGTGATCCTCTTACCTATAAGAAACCTTCACCTGCATTCGAGCCTGTATATGCCAGTGCAGATCTGGCTTTGGCCAAATGAGACTTGGTGGCATTACCTCTAAGGAGGTGTTTCATGTATGAAGAGATGACCATTTCCAGGAAGAACTACAAACAGCCAGGTCAGAACAAAGACTGACCTACACATTAGATATCCTCAGCTTGTCCAAAACCCTGAAAGACTTTGCTTTCTCTGGGATGTGAAAAGACACTGTAATTTCGTACTTAAAAACGTACTATTTCTATGCTAATGCTTCAATCTTTGGAAAACACCCCCAGTAATGAGTCACAGAGTCTTGTTTAATTTAATGTGTATATTTTATTATTTAAGTGACAACAAGCTGTGGTGCAAGTCAAGTTGCTGCTGTTTTCCAGATGAGGTAACAGATGCTCAGGAAGTTAGGTAAGATGCTCTAGGCCTCACTACTAACAAGTGAAGACTTCATTCATCCAGAAGTCCAATCAGAGTTCTTGTTTCTAAGGACCGTCTATTCCTTCCTATTCAATCAATAAGCTCATCTGGCCCGCAAGCATGCCCTGTGCCATTTGTGGGACTCAAGAATAAAAGACCCCTCCCTGCCCCCACATTATCACCACCATTTCTTCATCCAAGATCTGCATAGCTTGCAAGAAAATTTGGTGAAATTGTGTCTACTTATAGATATGTTTACTAAGTCCCTCTCACATGTTTGCCATTTAAATAGTCTTAATCATATTTCCTTCTCCTTACGCTGACTCTTCCTGCTGGGCAATTTTATGGGTCTAGAGAACCTGTGCCTGAAATATGAAAACATAAGGAAAAGGTTAATGAAAGCAGTGAGAAAACTTTTTTTATTTCTTTTAGGGCCATTACCTGTGATCTTTTAGCTTCATTCCCGATTTAGAGCCTAAGCCCCTAAGTGCTTGCTGATTTGTATGATTTTCCTAATGACCAATGACATGAATTACTGAAAACTTAATTAGGCCTTTTGAGCTGAGAAGATTTTTTAAGAGACTCTGACATTTGGTGAGGAATGTGGTGTCAGCAGAATATCCAGCCTGAATATAATTTCTAATTTGGGGAAAGGTATTGGCATGTAATTATGTGGGCATACAGAGTGAGCAATTATATGAGCCTGTCTTGAATGCTGAACTCTCGGAACAATGAAAAAGGACAAATGCAGTCCAGAGCCAAGCCGAACACATCATGTGACCAGTCTTCCAAGGGACTTGTATAAAATTTATGCACTTAGAAAATATCTTTAAATAGCTACTTGGCATTACTGCAATTAATGCTTATATGTTAAAACTGAAGAATATATGATTGCATATGTAAGGGTTGGAGGTCCTGGGTAGTGAATATTGGTCCCCAAAATGCCAAGGAATTGGGAAGCATTTCAAAAGCACAAAAGACCAATCAGTGCAGCTTCTAATAAAATGTTCTGTATTTTTGTGGAGGGAATGTTACTGGTATTACCCTGACCTGATAAGTCAAACAGGGAATCAGTTGCCCCTATATATACCAGTTAGCTATTGCTACATAACAATTTCAAAACTCAGTAGCTGAAAACAGCAAAGATTTATTATTTATTTATTTATTATCAATAAATATTATTTATTATTTGTTGATTATTTTATCCCAGAGCCTATGGGTCACCTGAGAAAGAGGTAATTTAGATCGGGCTCAGCTGTTATTGGTTGGGCTTGTTCATGTGGCTTCAGACTGGCTGGGAACTCTACTCTAGACTGTGCTTGGCTGAGGCGCCTTATCTAGCACTGATCTGCTCCATGTATATCTCAAATTCTTACAGGGATTAGCAGGCTTGCCTGGTCTAGTTCTTCTCATGGCAATGACAGAAGTACAATAGGTCAAGCACAAACATGCTAGGCCATATAAGAAGGCAACACACTAGCTTTGTGAAGTCTAGACCCAGAACTAACTGTCACTTCCATGTGATTCTATAGACCACAGCACATCTTACATCTAGGGCCAAGGGATGGAAAAATATGCTCCGGCTTTTTTGTAGGAGGAACTGCAAAGTCATGTAGCAAAGGGTATGAATAGGGGTAAAGATTTAGGGCATGTAATACAACCACAAAACAGTCAGGAACACAATGCTGTTTGTAACACTTAGCACTGAACCATTTGACTTTAGGAGCCATGTCCTGGAGTGTGCACAGAAGGGGGTAGGAGGGAGGGCCCGATACTGTGGTAACTTCTTTGGGAAGAAAACGTGAACTAGACAAAATCAAGATTGAGTGGATGGTCACTGAGAATTTGGTTGTATGCGTCATCACAGAAAGTCATCTTTAAGAAAAGCATTGTAAGTATATTGCTTTAAGACTGAAAACTTGAGCTGATTTGGAGACCCAAATATAACTGTGTTCATACAAGTTTCTAAATCTCTCCACTCCATTCTTGTCTTTAATTTCTGTCTAACTATGTAAACTATCATGGTAAAGCCCACTTGATTTTGTTCCTAACTACATGATTGGATTCAAAGTCAGGAAAAATCATCTTTAGAGACATTTAGAAGCAGACACCTCATCCCTCAACCATCCCAGCCCCCAGTCTCTCCGCCCCCCACTTCCAATATTAAGAGAGGGGAATAATGGAACTGAACTAATAAAAACTGCCTCACTGCCAGGTTCTGTTCTGTGTAATGCCAGGAGTCACTGGGCAATGCTGCCAACAGGACCAATACAATTTCACGCCATCTACCCACATACCTCACTTTTTGTGCTTTGCTTTATTGCCTTTCACAGATATTGCACTTTTTACAAATCAAAAGTTCATTGCAACCCTGTATCAAGCACGTCTATTGGTGCGGTTTTTCCAACAGCATGTGCCCACTGCAGGTCTATTACATTTTGGTAGTTCTCTCATATTTCAAACTTTTTTATTATTATTATATCTGTTAAGGTGATCTGTGATCAGTGATCTTTGATGCTGCTAATATAACTGTTTGGGGGTGCCATGAAGTTCACCCACATAAAACGACAAACTTAACTGATAAGTGCTGTATGTGTTCTGACTGTTTCATCAACCAGCCATTCTCCCATTTCTCTCTGTCTCCTTGGGACTCCCTATTCCCTGAGTCACAACAATATCAAAACTAGGTCAATTAATAACCCTCCACTGGCCTCTCAGGGTGCGAGCAAAAGAAAGACTTGCATATCTCTTACTTTAAATCAATTTTGCTTAATCAAAATTAGAAATGATTAAGCTTAGTGAAGAAGGCACACCAAAAGCAGAGATCGGCTGAAACTAAGCCACTTGCATCAATTAGCCAAGTTGTGAATGCAAAGGAAAAGTTCATGAAGGAAATTAAAAGTGCTAGCCCAGTGAACACACAAATAATAAGAAAGGGAAACAGCCTTATTGCTGATATAGAGAAAGTTTTAAGGGTCTGGGTCAAACCAGCCACATTATCTTGACCCAAAGCCTAACCCAGGGCAAGGCCCTAACTCTCTTCAATTCTGTGAAATCTGAAAGAGGTGACTAAGGTGCAGAAAAAAAAATTGAAGCTAGCAAAGCCTGGCTCATGTAGTGTAAGGGAAGAAGCCATCTCCATAACATAAAAGTGCAAAGTGAGGTGGCAAGTGCTGAGGTAGAAGCTACAGTAAGTTATCCAGAAGTTCTAGCTAAAGTAATTGGTGACAGTGGCTACACTAAACAACAGATTTTCAGTGTAGATGAAACAGCCTTCTAGTGGGAGAAGATGCCACCCGGGACTTTCATAGCTAGAGGAGGAGTTATTGCCTTGGATTCAAAACTTAAAAGGATTGGCTAATTCTCTTATTAGGGATTAATGCGGGTGCTAACTTTAAGTTGAGGCCAATGCTTGTTTATCATTCCAAAACCCTTAAGAGATTATAGGATGGTGTAAACATATGCACTAAATTATATGTACTGGGAAACAAAAAAACCCTGTGACTCACTTTATTGCAGTATTTACTTGTTGTGGGGGTCTGGGGCAAACCCCACAATATCTCAGAGGTATCCCTGTATGTTACAGAGTCCCCATAAAGATGACAATAATAATATTTCTAAGTCTGCACAGCCCTTTGGATTGAACATTGATTACATACATTACCATTCTTATCCCTCACTACAAAAAACATAAAGAATGCTGTGAAATATCTGTGAAATACATATATGATATTTTAATAACTTTTAATTATCTAAAAAAATAAGCACAAAGTAATGAAAGAATAACAGAGGGATGACAGGCAGCTTTTAAATATATTTCTGTGAAAAAACCCAGCTATTAGGAATACGGGAAACAGTCTATTTGTTGTTTATGTGTGTTTTGTTGCAATGTGACCTAAAACATCATCTTTTAAACAGCTTATATACTACTATTATGCACAAAAGACAAAGAAAACTAACTTGAAAATTACAAGAACTATAGATAAATGTGGAAGTGTTTAGAAAACAATATTTCCTCTTGGAATCAGTTCAGTAAAAGTCAATGCCCACTTGTCTTTCAATACAAAGACTGTTTTAAAGATTTTTGTGGGCATTTCTGACCAATCTAAAAAAGGAACTTAGTTGTTATTACCTACAATGTAAAAACCCCAATTTTACGAATAAATCAGGTTTTTAGTAAAAGCTTAGCACCCAAGGATTAACTCTAATACTTTAATAGAAACCTTTTCTTAACATAAATATTCCATTTTTTAATTGTGCTATTCCAAAGAGAGCACTTTCAATCAATTTTCAGGTGGTAACTTCATCTTTTTTCACGAATAACGTGGTTTTCTTGCTTACGAGAATTCAAAGAATTGTTTTAAGCTGCCAAAATTTCAACTGCTATTTATGTGGACATGAACTTATCAGATGGTATGTGAATCAAGCTGTTAATTTAAATTACTCAATTAATTTAAACTGCTTAATATAAACTCAGATTCTCCTGTACTTCTTGAGAAGACAGAATCAAAAGGAAAATATTTGTGGGTGAAGTTGAGATTTCATTTTGCTTGTTTAGCTCCCAAATAGCCCAAATTGAGTTCCTAATAGCTCCCAAAGGAACATTTTAGTGAGTACTTCACCCTCTGAAGACCATAGCTTCTTTCTCTGCGATACAAGATTTCTCAAAGATTCTCACAATTTATTTTGAACCTCTATGATGTTGAGGTGTTAATTTATTTCTCTGTAGTTTAAAGTCTATACAATTAGGTTTACTTACACAAGTTTCATTGCAGCTGTTGTGTCTAATGTGCTATTGTTCTTGTTTGTTACACTTGAGAATGTCACCCATCAAAATACCATGGACATTTCCAACCACAGCTGCTTCCTATTTGCCAATATTTTGCAGTTCTTCAGATAATTCCTTTCCCAATAAGCAATTCGTAGTCCTCTCTTGAAGGAAAATGGGTTAAAATAGCTCACAATGGGTTGCATGCAGATGTGCATTCATATGAATTATCTTTCCTGTTATTCAGCTGCCTGACCACCTTGGTAAAACCTTTTCCAGCCATAGTTAATAAAAGGGATAAGGACAAATAACTTGAGAATGGAATCTGCTTTTGGAGTTGTGTGCCTGTGCTCATTTTTTCAGTGAATATTTGTGTGAGAAATATTCATAGAAAGAAAGAACAATGAAGAAGAATATGGGGTAGTAAAAGAAATTGGATTAGATTGAGGATGGTGAATAGGTGAAGACAGGTGCTGGGAAAAAAGAAAATAAGCTCCAGTTTTCTTGTTTCATGTTTCTCAAATACAATGTGTTTAAAAATTTTGTATCAAGCTTAGGTAATAATGAATGTACATCTATGTTTACCAGAAGTATTTTTGGCGCTAAAGTATGATGCATGTGAAGCTAAATCTACTGCACTGATTTTTTAATAATACTGTTAGCCTCATTTAATTCCTTTAATATAGGATAAAAACACTAACACTTAACAATAATTTATTATATTTAAAGTAGCTTTCACATACTTTTCATCTATTATCTTTTACCTTGAATATGAATGTCATTATTTACAAGGGAGAAATGAGTAGGTGATTCAATTGAAATCTATCTTTTTGGTTCCCCCAAGCGGAGATAGATATACATTCTTCTAATGGTGGCAAAAACAATATAGTAAGTAGAGTCTGCAATTTGACATTTTGGTCTTGGGTCCTGGCTCAACAATATGTTTGTTTCTGATTGTTGTCAAGGTTATTTACCTTGTCCTCATCTGTGAAATGGGAATAACCCCTCCCTTATCAGGATTTTAGGAGGACTCAATGAAGCAATAAATTTCAATATAGTGCCTGTCTCATAATAGGTAATTAGTATAAGACAGCAGTATGTGCATGTGTAAAATGTGATATTATATGTATATATATATATCTATTTAATTTGCTATATAATTAATATAATCCAAATGCAGTTGAAAAATTATACCATGGAGCCTATTATGTTACTTGAACATCTTGTGATAGTTCTTTATAGGTGGTACAACTAATTTATGTGTCATTATTTCCCAATTTTGTATATTGTGAAAAGGAAGATCTTTTTAGAGGAGTCTGGGAACTGTAGTAAACTGGCACAAGCATGGGCTTTGGAATCGGTCAGACCTGATTTCATATACAGCTATTTATTTGGAAGCTAAGTGCAGTTTAACCTCAGTTTTCAGCTATTAAATGGGGGCCATTTGATACTATTTACAATTGTTAAGGATTGAATAAGATAGTATGTATGGCTCTGGCTCATAGTATAGGTTCAAGAGATACTACTTTCTTTTTCTGACCTATACTGCCGGTTTATCTGTATTTTGAAGGGAAAGCACTTCCATGTAAGTTCATGCCTAGATGATTCAAAATGATAATGTTAATTGTAATGTTAATTGTGTTAATGGTATATGTGAAGAAATAGGAAATGTCCTTTTTTTTTCCCCACATGGGCAGGCACCGGAAATCGAACCCGGGTCCTCTGGCATGGCAGGCAAGCATTCTTGCCTAAGAGGAAATGTCCTCTTAATTAAGCTCCTGGGGAAGCAACATGGGATACACACAATAAGTATGATATTATCAATTGAAGATAGAAACACATAAATTATAGAACCAATCACTCGCTAAGGTGACCCACCTAATATATAACAGGAAGGCATTAACAATTTTATTTCTTAAGAATTCCCACTTTATAGAATTGGATAGTCACTATATACTTTCTATTCTTTAATAAAGACAACCACTTTTTATACGTTAACATCCTAGCTTAGACAAAAGGCAGACAGCTGCGAGAGATATGTGAAGACATATTTCAGTTTTATTATCTTTTAGGCATAGACGGATATGTTAATCCATTTCCACATACAATTTCTGTAATCACAGATAGGGAGTGAACCTTGAACTGGCAAAACCTGTCTCCTATTGCCAAAGAGTTAAATTGGAGAGAGGAAACCTCACAAGCTGAGGATTGTGACTTCTCTTCCTTTCCAACCTCTCTGTGCATTTGGCTGCCATTACACAAATATGCCTTCCTCTTCATCCAGGCATCGATTCAATGGTACTAATGTTGTCTCCTTTTTCCCATCAAATTTTCTGCTTTCAGTCCAGGGCTCTGCATTTCCAGTGTTCTGCTAAGTTCTGACAGCTGTTTTTGGAATTAGTTAACCATTGCAAGTGGAAGCCAAGAAATAATTGTAGTGTAACCCTCTCTTTCTATAATCATATTGCTTCTTTCTGCAAATATATCTTAGGAATTAGACTTTGAAGCTTTGATCTCCCACACCAAAAGAAAAAAAGGAAAAAAAAATTATATGGAAGTAATTTCATTTTAGTGGTCTTGGTTTATTGTGGAAAGCAGGTGTTCAAAAATTTTCAGATTTCTTTTAAAAAATTCTAAAAAGAAAAGAAAGAGAAATAACAGTATTTACAAAGATAACAGAATGGCTTAGCCATGCAAAACAAATAACTTTGGTTTCTCCCCTTTCACTTTGGTTTAAGTGTTAACCAAGAATCAATTTTTTTCTTGCCAAATAAAACTTCAGTAAATCAAAGTTCAGAGGCAAAATTACATATTTTCTTTTTTTTGCATTGTTATACAGCATTGAATCTAGTAGAATATTTTATATATTTAATTCATTACAATGCGCTACAGGAAGCTTTTATTAAAAGTCATGGTTACCCAGGCAGTAAATGGTTTACAAATGTACAATATATGTTTCTAAATAATGCAGGAATGGCAAAACAAAATGCTGTTTCTAATCTTCATCTGACTTTAATCTTCAATTTATTTTGCCTTCGTAATTGTTTATTCCATCAGTCTGAAAAACAAACACCAGCTATCTTTTTTTTTTCCCCTCAAAGAACACAGTTCCATATCTGGAAATCTGATGTTCATTTTTTTTTCTTTCATTATATAAAGTTATGTAAATCCTGGGACAAAAATGGCCGTGCAGTGTTCTCCCAGAAATCTGGCTTCTGCTTGACAGAGCAAAGTTTAAAAGTCTAATCACCAGTAACTATTGCCCCATATCCTGTCTACTTCAAAAAGTTTTCATTTATGCTACCACCCTAAAAATTTCCTCAAGCATAAAACATGTTTATAAAGTTACAAATTTGAATGTAACTAAAGATACATAGACATTTTATTATTACACTTTCATGTACTGCTTGATAAATTATGTACCAGTTAAAAACACTAAATTATCTCAAGGTGCATTCAATATCTGTAGTGTAGTTAACAAAAACACACACGAAAAAAATATATATTCTATATTCTGTGGAAAATAACACAGCTTTGATAATGACCACTGTTAAAAATCTCCAATTCTGACTGATATCTTTTTTAAAAGGAAATAGTTATAATTTTAAGGCAGTGGATAACCCAAAGGATTTAACATCAGTTTTTAATTACAGTGATTTACCTGGTGAATTATGAAAATGTGAATGATTTTTTCAAACTGTCTTTCACACATTGGTTTGTGTTTTCTTTTGACAGAACATAATTTATTAGCAGGTGTCTTTAAAGGTAAGTGATACCCAAATTCTGTTTTTTAAAAATTTTTTTTCAGAAGAGGCAAAATTGTCAGTTTGGGAGAACCACTATTATGTATGTGTGTCCATATGCGCGTGTGATTTGACTGCAGAGTCAGCTGGTGGCTCCTACACAGAATAAGCTCATATGATGTTTTTCAATCTCATTCTCTGCCACCCTTCTCCCTTGTGATAAAAATCAGAGCTTTATTTAGGGCAATGTGTATGTCCCCAAACTTCACAAGCTGCCACCTTTGGGTTTTAGGTACTTGTGACCAAGTTTGGGGCACTGCTGATAGCAATCAGAATCAGAAGTGTACCTGCTCAGATTACCCATATAAACAATTGAAATAAAAACATTACATTATACATCAGATTAACAGCAACTCCCAGAACAAAGCTTACAGTGTATAAAAATAGCTAGGTAAAAAATTTACATAAAAGGCAAACCAAAAGGAAATCCTCAGTGCAGACAGACATTTACAGAAAGAAAAATCAAAGCAAACACAACATATGACCTATAATCATGGCTGCCAAAATTTATTGTTATTGTTTGTAATTTCATTTCATTATTTCACTTGAGATAATTCTCTAAAATCCTGTGACAGCTTGGTAGAATGAATTGCTTAATACTTGAACCATGAATTGCTGCCAGTGTCTTTGTATATGTCTTAAATACAATCCACGTTCATGCTTCAATTGGTCTATATGGTTTTTTTTTTTTCTCTGAAATGATGAAAAAATATTTTGGTAAGTTACCGCAGGAATTTCTTTATAGGAGCTTTTTATAAAATCCTGTTGTCCCTGAGTCCATCTGTAATATCACAGGCATTGCTATGTCCTTTCTACAAATAATGCTTTGGAAATTATTTATTTTTTTATAATTGTGAAAATTTAATAATTCATACTAAGATTATAAGACTTTTCAGAAAAATGCTCCTTTCATTTCTCTTCAAGTTAAAAAATGCACTCGTCCCTTCAAATCACACTCTATTTCTATTGCTTTTCTTCAGGCAGATTTTTCTTCTGGGAAATTACTCTACCTCATTTTGAAGAAATGAGAAGGTAAAATTTGTGTTTACAAAGGATTGACAGTAGAACCCTAAGGAAATAAAATAACAATTTAGATAAGAATGCTCCATACTTGGCCTATGATGGAAGGAGGGATATGGAAGGGTATCCAGTTCCGACTACTTATTTTTTGCATGGGCAGGTACCAGGAATCGAACCTGGGTCTCTGATATGGCAGGCGAGAACTCGGCCACTGAGCCACTGTCACACCGTCTTTCCTTTTTATCTAATTAGTTTGAGGTGCTGGTTTTCAGGTTTTAAACATATCTTATTTCAGTTATTCTACTTTTCTCGCACGTGTGAATCCTTCCAATTGTAATTCTCTACCGCGCAACCCTCCCCATCCTTACTACGGGATTAACCTACTTGGGTGATCCACTCAAATCAGAGCTTATTTATGTATAATGTACCAAAGGTTTACAGTGTTTGGCATGGATTTTTGGATCATAAGGTTAAGATACAGTAATGGTTATTCTCAAGGAAACATAAAGCAATTTGTCCAAATGGCTCCTCTCTTTGGCTGACTCAAGGAACATATATAAAAATTAAGAGCTCAAATTGCAAGTGCCATTCCCATGAAAATATATCCCTCTTTGAGACTGTCTTAAAAATTACACACAGGTAGTTATTATATATAATAGATGTAATATATGTAACAGTGATAATAAACATTAAACACACATATACACAAACATATCACATATATGCATGTACATGTATATATATATATACTGTATCTATAAAAATACATGTTTATATACATATACACAAGTTTGTTAGCCTTTTATTTTTGATGATCTGGGAGATGGGAATATAAATACATTCTCATATATAAGTATATTAAATCCTAAGATTAAAATTTTTGTATTAAATTTAAATTATTCTTATAATAGATTTTAAAAATAAATCTTAAATATTTAAATCTCAATGCCAATTCATAAGCAAAAAAAGCTTCTTTGCACTCAGTAAAACTTCTGGCATTAGAATAAAACATGCTAACTGGATGGGAAAATTTCAAAAATGATTTTGATTACTCAGAGGTTAATGATTATTTGGGGGAGGATGAGGAGACTGTGAGATCTTATTCTTCTGAGATCACCTTCTGAGTCACAAAAGCTTCTGTCTGAGAAACTCTTTTCCTGTTTTGAAAGCTGCAAGTATGACACATTTTAATGTCAAAGCTTTACCTTTCATCTCTAAGGATGTTTTATGCTTTCCTGGGAATTATTTCAACAAACCTCACACAGCCTACCCACCTGGACAACAACTAGTAAAATTTCTCTTTTAGGCTTCTGTTTTATGATTGTTTTCTTCTAACTTTTTGTTTTCTTCCAGATTACCAAGGTCCTTGTTTACATGTTTTGATGCAGTCCTATAAGAGAGTTAAATAAACATTATCACATTAATACACACATATGTACTTAAAAAATTAACGACATGTCTTTATTGGCTATATCATCCCAAAATTCCAATATATAATCAAATGTTAGTAGGAATGTAAAGAATGGAAAAATATAACCCAAAGTCCAGAAACTGTCCTCAGATGACACAGCTGTTGAAATTAGCTGATAAGAACTTGAAATTAGCTATTATACATATGACTAGTGACTTAAAGGAAAAGAAGGTAATAATGCTGAGATTGAAATCTCAGCACCAAAAAATTTAAACAGGATATTGGAAATCCTACAACTGATCGATCATTTCAATTTCATAACATTAGATTGGAGGTGACAGAAGAAAGGGTCAATGAACTTAAGGCCAGAGCAATACAAATTATATAATTAATATACTGAAAAATAGAAAGACAATTGAAAAATGAGCAGATTCTCAACGACCTTTAGGATAATATTAAGCAATCTAACATGCTTATTTGGAGTCACAATGAGAAAAGATAGAAAATAGGGCAGAAAATATATTTGAAGAAACAATGATAAAAGTTCCTAAGATTTGGTGAAATCCATTAGCTTGCTGATCCAAAATGCTCAGAAAACCCTAAGCAGAAAAGATACAAGAAAGTTAATCTAGGTACATCATAGTCAAACTAATCAAAAGCAAATATAAACAGCCACAGAAAAATTATGCAGGGAAACAATTACATGAACACAAGCCGAAATCTCATCAGGAAAGAAATGCAGAGCAGGAACAAATAAACATCCTTACAATGCTAGCATAAAAAAACTCTCAACTCAGAATTTTAAATCTGGTGAAAATATACTTCAATTCAATGCAAAATAAAAACATATTGATATAAATGAAGGAAGACTGAGAAAATTCATTGCCAGCAGACCTGTGCTGTGAGAAGTACTAAAGGAAATTCTTCGGTTGAAGGGCAATGACACTAGATGGAAACTCAGATAAACAAGAAAGAAGAAAACAGAAATAGTATATATACATATAATATACTATTTATAAAAAAAACCTTTAATAGGCAATCAACTATTTAATGCAAAAAATATAATATTGTAGGATGGAGCTTATAATATAGGCAACTGTAAGATATGACAGATGGGGAAATTTAATGGAATTATAATGTTACAGGTCTTTACATAAGTAGATTGCTATATGTTAAGAATATTTATTGTAGTCCCTATATCAGTAACTACAAAATAATACAAGAAGGTATAGTTAAAGAGCCAGTAGAGAAATTAAAATGTAATACTGAAACATATTTGAATAATGCAAAAGAACGTAGGACAAAAGTAAGAGATGCCAATAGAAAACAAGAGGAAGACGGTGGTCTTAAATGTAACCGTATCAACAATGATTTTAAATGTAATTGGGCATAATATTCCAATTAAAAGACAGAGGTTGTCAAACTGTACAAACAAGCAACATGCAACTAAAGGCTAAATCCCCAAATTTAGTAAACATTTCCTCAAAGGGCCAGATAGTAAATATTAAAGGCTTGCAGGCCCTTTACTTTAGGTTCCACCTACTCAACTCCACTGTTGCAGCACACAAACAACATAGACAGTATGTAAACAAATTAGAATAGCTATATTCCAATAAAACATTATATACAAAATCAGGCAGCAGCCAGGATGATAGTTTACTGATCGTCACTCTATTTGAGGTGCACCTTAATTATAAAGGTACAGATAATTGAAAATAAAAGTACAGAAAAAGATATATGTGTAAAACAGAAGACATATGAAAACTGTTGCAGATCTATGAACATCACACAATGTAAAATTCAAGGAAAGGCTTATTATCAGAGATGAGACATTTCATAATTGTACAGGGTTCAGTACCCCAAGAAGTAATAGCAGTTATAAAAGTATAAATGCCTAATAAGAACACGAGCAAAACTAAACTAAAAGGGGTATGGTAAATTGAATTATATGCCCCACGGGAAAAAAAAAAACATGCTTTTAATCTTTTTTTTTTTTTTTCATGTTATCACTCTTAGTCCCATTCCTGTAGGTGTGAATTTATTGTAAATAAGACCTCCGGAAGACGTCAATTTTAGTTCAGCTGTGGCCAACTGAATAAGGATTACTGAGGCCTTAATCCTATTACTGGAAGCCTTACAGGAAGAAACCATGGAGGAGAGCGAGAAGCCGAAAGTCAGTGGAGGCTGAAAGAAAAAGGCAAGGTGATCAGAAATCCAAGAAACCCAAGGGTTACCTGCCGGCCAGAATGCTACTGACCCTGGAAGGAAGCGAGCCTTCTAGCCTCTGAAACTGAATACTGAGAGGAAGGGAAGATTAGAAGAAAAAAGTTGAACATCTAGAACTGAAAAACACAGACCAGAAATTATTAATTCATTGTGTGGGTTTACTAACCCAGACATTGAAATAGAGAAGAAATCAATGAAAATGTAGAACTCATTCAAAATGAAGCCAATAGAGAAAGAAAAGGCTTAAAAATGAACAGATTGGAAAAACGATTTTAAAAAATGAATAGAGTTTAAGCTGAGGAACATCAAGTAGTAATATCTATAAAGTAGCATTTGATGGGATAAAAGTATTTGAAGAAATATCGACTAACTTTTTTCCAAATTTTTGAAAACTATATATCCAGGGATTAACAGAATTAAAAACACCCTAGGCAACCAAAATGCAAGAAAATGCCACAGAGGTATATAATACTCAAACTTCTGAAAAGGAGTGAAAAAGAATGATCAATGACTTTTCAAGAAAAACAATACAGGCTAGGAAATAATGGAACAACATCTTAAAATTCACAGAATTTTTTACAGTGTCAACCTGAAATTCTGTACCAGCAAAAATATCCAACAAAATTGTAAATAAAATAAGAATATATTTGGAAAAACCAAATTTCAGGGACTATATTAGCAATAGACATGCAACAATAAGTAATGTTAAGGAAGTTCTTCAGGCTGAACTAAACTGTTACCAACCAAATTTCAGATCCATAAAAAATAGAGTGTGGGAAAGGTGAATCACGTAGGTGAAATATAAAATACATCTCCTTACTATAATTAATTTTTGGAAAAAACTGACATTTAGGTATAAAATAATAACATACTGTGAGATTTATAAATATATAGACATAATATATATAATAATAGCACAAAATATGTAAAGGGGAAATGGGAGTGTATATTTCTAACATTTTTGTATTATATATGAAGTGATATATTATTTGAAAAAACCTTGTAAGGATAAGAAGATTAAAAAAACAATGAACTACCTTATTGACATTTATAGAACATTAAAACCATTAATCATAGAATACATTTTTTTTTCAAGTGCGCATGGAACATGCACTAGGAAAAACTAGGTCAAAAAGTAAATCTCAATGTATTCTAAAAGACTAAATGTTTAGAGAGAACGTTATTTCAACAAAACAGAATCAAATTAGGAATCTTTGGATTTTAAACAACTTATTTCTATTTATATTGGTCCAAAGAGGAAATCACAAGAATACAAAATATTGTGAATGGAATGAATATGAAAATACAATATATTGAAATTTATGGATTCAGCTAACAGTGCTGAGAGGGAAAATGATAGTTTAAATATTTGTGTCATGAGAAAAAAGGCTAAATTTTTACCTTGAGCTTGGTGTATTGCTTTATATATTTTTATTTTGTATTGCTTTATATTTTACTTATAATCTAAGTTTTACATTCAGAAAGTAGAGAAAAAAGAGTAAATTAAGCTTGAAATAAATAGATGAAAAGAATTAATACATGTGAAAAATAAAGTTGAAAAGAAACAATGAAGGAAAAGAGAAAGCAAAAAGTTAGTTCTTTGAAATCATTTTAAAAATTGACAAATCCCTAGTAAGAATGAGCAGGGAAAGAAAATACAAATTAATGATATAAGAAAATAAAAAGGTCTTATTACAACAGAACTGACAGACAGCAAAATAAGAGAATCCTATAAACAATATTTTTCTGCAAAATGTCAATAATTTAAATAAAATGGACACATTCTTTGAAAAACTTAACAAAACTTATTCAAGAAGAAACAACCTTATCTCCATTAAAAAATTGAAATCACATATATATATTTTTAAACAACTTCTCAAAAAAAAACTCCATCCTCTGATGCTTTCACCAATGAAATTTATCAAATATTTAAGAAGATAATAAACTCTTTCAGAAAAAACTCCAAAGAAATTCTTCACTAAAATAGGGAATCCTTATGACTTCAGTAAAAATTGGAAAATGCCTTTTCTATGAAGGCCAATTGTGAATGTGGGGACCCATGATTCGGTAAAAGATTGGGAGATAGAAAAAAATGTATTTAATCAGAATATGCATAAAAGCAGTAGGTCACCTGCCTGCATTCAGTATCATAGTCAAAAATGTTTCCTTAAGGCAGGGAATATTGGCATTCATGCAGGTAGGTGCTGAGGAAAAAGGTCTTCCTTTCACAACAAATGCTTGGAATTTTAAAAATTAAAATGAAATGCATATATGCAGACAGCAAGAGGAGATTTAAAACAAAATGAAACATTGAAAACATTACATTTTGATGCAGGCCCAGTCCTCTGGAAAAGTTTCAGGTTACAAGCAGTAGGAGAGGACAGGGTGACGGCTTGGACTGCCCTTTGAGTGGCCAATGACCCTGTGATTGACTAGCTGAGACTCCAGCATTTCTGTATTATACTATTTCCTCTCTAGTCCACTCTGTTATTTATGGCTTGGTAGGACAATGGAGCATTTTCTTTTCTTCCTTTCCTGGTTGCCTGCCAGCCTATGGGCAGGGAAACAGAAGCCAAAACATGACTTAGCTAAGCTTCTAAAACTAGTAGAGAGACACATCAACTGTGTACTTTAGAGCACAAGCCTACCTCAACAGCACTGTATCAAATGCTGGCAGGCAATCAAGGTCTGAGCTTAAATTTTATTTCCAAAGAAGTCTTGGTGAGGCAACAAAGTATACTTGAAATTGTATGGAATTTGGAGTAAGATGTTACTTGTGATAAACTGGGCAGGTTAATATCACTGGGCCTTCTATGAAAGGGGGTTGATTGTATTCACATTAGTAAAGCTCTTAAGGATTTCAGTAATAGCATAAAAAGCATGTATCCTGGAGAATAGTAGATATTCATGTAGGGATAAATGGGGAAGTCATTGAGAATGTGCTATAAATGATCCTTTAGCACTATCTTATCATCTATTCAATTTATTCAGAGGGAGTGCTTCCTTTCTCATGAAGACATGTTTTTGATTTTAGAATGAACAATGATCAGAAAATTGAATTTCAGTTAAAATCAACTTTCTTGCAAGATCATGTTCCACATATCAAGAGATACTAATGGGAAAGTACTTGATAGGCTTAATGTAACACTTGAGGTTTCAGTGTTACAGGGAAGTTCTCTTTAGTCCTTCTGGCCAATTATGGTCTCTGTTTTTTGTTTTTTATTTTTTTTTAGAAACTACTATAACATTATATATTATATAAGCCAAGCTAACATAGATTATTTGTGATTTTTAGATTATTCATATTTTATACAATGTTCATATGTTATACAATAATTTTCATTAAAAATGATAAATATCTTGGTAAGTAGCCAAGATTCACACAGTGAATATTTTGAGATTACAAATATCTGGTTAATGCTTGCCCTCATTTGAGTAATAAGACACATGGTGGTTAGGGGGTCTCATATATACAACCTACCTGGAAATTATGGTTTTAATAAGCTTCTGAAGAATTTGTGGCTAAATCATCCTGACTTTACATTTTTCCTTAACAACTCTTCTAAGTTTTCATTAGTTCATGTGCTGTAAGTTATGTGGGGAGGGTTTGGAACTCAAGTAGTATCATTTAACTTCCTGCAGAGCTAAAAAAGATGTTTGGAGGACAGAGTAGAGATAAATGAAAAATATAATTTTTAAAAATCATTAAATTAACTCTAGTTCATTAATATCCTCTGACCTGTTAAATAGCCAGGCATGGAGTGGACTTAATTAATACTCTTTGCTGGCACTGCCAGTTAATAACCTACACATATGGGAAATTATCAAAGTCATCTATTCTTAATATTATTAATCTTTAGTTTTAAAGAACTTCCAGTGAGAAGTTGTATGGATGAATGCAGTAGAGGGGTCACCAGCCCTTACTCTGCCATAATATACCATATCACAATGGGAAAAGAACATGACTGCTAAGCATTCCTTTCCGCAGTTCTCCATACATGAAATAGAGATAAAAATAATAGCTCTTTTCAGTGGAGTAAGGAGCGCATGTTAGCTGAGCAGCCACTAGTAACATTTACAAACGTACTCTTAAATCCTACTTAGAAAGAAAATATTCTCTCTGTCATCTCTTACCAGAGCTTTTTAAATTGCCAAATCAGAAAAAGTTCCCCTAAATGTTGCTAAAACATCATTGCTTAGTTAGATCCATGAGGCTGTTTAATAAAAATTTTGACTTATAATGTAATTATTTCTAAAAGTTTCTTAAAGGAATAGGTGACTCAATAAGTTTGTTGATAATATCATTTTGCAGAGCAGTAAACATCAGAATATGGTTCTTTAGTTATCTGGGTGAAAAGTCTGGGCCATATCTTTATTAAAACTCTCATATCCATGTCAGATTGTGATGAATTAGCTAATGATAGAAATGAAACACTCAACTTTCAGGAAGATGGCAGAATAGGATAGGCTGAGTTCACCCCTGCTCCAAGGAAGAACTAGAGAAGTGACAGAAAAAGGACCAGGACAGCGATTCCAGGGTGCAAATCACCAGAGAGGGTCTTCTGTACCACACAGGGAGGTCTCTGGATGCAAAAGCTGAGGGATTGAGATGCACAGAACTGGAGACCATCCAGCTGGTGCAGAGAACCTGATGCACCCCCTACCAAATGGAGGCACGGAGCCCTCAAGAGTCCACGGAGGGAAGGGAGGACTAGGAACTAAAACAAGCTTCATTCATTGACGGTACCACACCTACGCGTGTCCCCTGTTAACTTGTGCCCCCCTCCCCGTAACCTGCAACCTGCCCACCCATGACCCAAGCACCCCCACCCAGGGGTGCATCCTCGCCTTGTACACATCCATGCCCCGCCCCCTCGAGCCTGCACTCCGCCCCCTCTACCATGCATGCTTGTGTGAAGCCCCGCCCTTGTCTCCCCACCACTGCACATCCACGCCTCACCACCCCATACAGAAGTGCCTCACTCTGTGCACCCTGCCCCCCACACCACCATAATCGTGCCCCAGCCCTCCACCCGAGCACCTCCAACCAACTGCTCTACCCGCACACACACCCACATCTCATCCTCCTGCACCCTGACTTCTGGTCTCCAAACCCCACTCCCTGATCCCTTTGACCCACAGGCACCCACACCCTGCCTGTGCACTGGCTCCTACACACCCCCATGCCATAGCCTCCCACTGCCATCCCCCCTACTGCATAACCCCCCTGCACCCTACACATCCACACAGCCCTCAGATCTGCTTCCCACCACTCTCTGCCTCCATGTTCCACACACTGTGCCCTGCCCTGAAGCTTCAAGGTCTGCTCGAGCTGCAGCCCACTCCCACGGTCCCCATGCCACCTCTCACAACTCCATGTCCCACAACCTATGCTCCCAGGCATCAGCATAGTACCCCTGCCCTGCGCCTACCACCCAATGGCTGTGCCCTGCCCCACACCATGCTTCCTGTCCCACACCCACCCCACAAATACAAAACATTAGACTACCTGGAGAAATCAACTTCCAAAGTAATCTTATCACAATAATCAAACGCTTCAAAGACAACAGAAAGTCAGAAAGCATTTGAAGATGCAGACAGATATAGTCCGGCCTAATGACCAAATTAAAACACTGGAGGAAACACAAACCTTGGAAAAAACAATCGAAGATGTTCAAACAACTACACTAAATAAATTCAGTGGGTTGGCTAATGACATAAAAGAGATTAAGAGGACACAAGAAGAGAATAAAGAAGAATTTGAAAGAATAAAAAAAATTAGCAGATATCACAGAGATGAAAGACATGGTAGACCAAATAAAAAATATATTAGAAACATACAGCACATTTGAAGAGGCAGAGGAAAGAATAAATAAATTAGAGGACAGGACAATTGATTTTGAATGCACGAAGGAATTAAAAAAATTTGAATTGGATCTCAGGGGAAATGATGAACAAGCACCACAAAGCACACAAATAAAAGACTCATCAGTGCCCCAGAAGGAGAAGAATAAAGGGCTTGGAAGATTAGTTGAGACAATGGTGGAAACCTCCCAACCCTTATAAAAGACAAATTTGCAAATCAAAGAATCCCCACAAACCCCAAATAGAACAATCCCCAAATAGATAAAAATATTATCCCAATAGGCCTACTCCAAGACACATACTAATCCAAATAAAATTGATAACTAGCTTTTCCAAGTCTCCAAGTTATGTTGTTGGAATTTTGATTGATATTGCGTTGAATTTATTTAGTAGGTCAATTTGGATAGAATTGGCATCTTAACTACATTTAACCTTCCTATCCATGAGCAGGGAATGTCCTCCACTTATATAGATATTCTTTGATTTCTTTTAGATATAGTATGTATATGTATGTACACCTCTCTCTCTCTTTAAGCCCAACTCTCAAGGAAATCATTATCCTCCTCATACATGGACATAACATCGAGGGCTGAAAGTCTCCCTGGCAACATGGGATATGACTGCCAGGGATGAACCTGGCCCTGGTACTGTGGTATTGACAATGCCTTCCTGACCAAAATGGGGAAAAGAATTGCAACTAATAAGGTATCAGTGGTTGAGAGAGAGTTCAAATAGAGTCAAGAAGCTACTATTAATAACAAGCTTCAGGTAGATATTGCTATTTACTATGGTTTGCCAAACCCTAACCAAAACCATTCCTGTCAACCCTAAAGAACACTTAGGGCTTTATCTGAGATTCTACAAAGGTTCCACACTCTATGGTTACTTTCCAGAAATCTAAAACCTCCAGATGGGTTCCTAGGCCAGATAAGTCCTGAAACCCAGAGGGACCAGCCTCTCCAGAACATCAATTAGTTTCATCCCACTATCCCATATTATCAACGTGAAAAAGTTAGATTGGGCATAGCCCAAATACCCCAAAGATTGGGAGAAAGATCAAAGGAGAAGACAAAGGAAAAACAGAGAAGATAGGATTTAACAAATGAATATAGCTCTGGATTATTATATTGCTATTTCTGTTAGTCTCCAGTATCTTGGAGCAGCTAGAAAGAAAAACCAAAATTGTGGTACTGTAACCCATACCAAACTCTGAAATCTGTTCTACAACTAACTGTTATGGTGTGCTTTGAAACGCATTGCTTTTTTGTAGATATGCTATTTTTTCACAATAAAAAAATAAATGAAATCCTCATATAATTTTTAAAGTTGAAGGAATTATCTGGAAGAGAATAAGGAAAGATAGTATGGTAGATCCAAAAATGGCTTGGCAATTTTTAACTTGAAAGCACTTATTATGAATCTGCACATATTCTGGATAAGTGGCTAAGGGGTTAACCATTCTAACTCACATTGCTAAAATGCTGGCTCACCTCTTAGGGCACTAACAGGGAATAACTAATCAGGAACGTCAAGCACTTAGCAAATCTGAAACGTTCCACAAATTCTAAATAAAAACACTTTGGTGCTTGCTTCAGTGGCACATATACTAAAATCAGAATGATACGGAGAAGATTAGCATGGTCCCTGCACAGGATGATACACAAATTCATGAAGCATTCCATATTTCTTTAAACAAAAAAAAACTTAAAATAAAAACCAATTTGATGCTTCTGATGAGAACTGCAGTTTATTACTTTGATTACCGATAGTTATTTACTTTATCAGAGTGGGTGCACTTTTCAATGAAATAACAGTTATTTTGATGGATATTCAAGTCAGATGATAAATATTGCACTTAATTTAGTGAGGTACGTAAAAAGAAATCCATGAAGCCTTAACCTAAAGATGCTATGTAGCCAAGCATACAGCACTTATTTATCCATGGTTTTAATTTTGGGTCACCATATGGTAATAACCAATGAGGTAACTGAAGGAAAAAAAAAACATCGATTTTTTTTTTTTCTATTCACAGAAAGACAAACCATGTCTGATGAGATACCAGCAAAGAGAACAGGATGGTTAGAGGCTGGGGGTGGGGATGGGGTGCTCCAAAAACTTAACAAGCATTTCATCATGATGTAGAGGACTGCACTTTATTTTTCAGCTAAATTTCAGGATAGAGGGAAATTTTATTTTCATTCTTTTAAGGACTGTGATAACTTTGAGGTACATCAGAACTGTTATGTAAACAAAATGGATCTAATCTAGAGCCCAAGCTGTTCAATTTGTAAAAATTATAAAAGGAGGATCAGACTCTGATCATCAGGAGGTTTATATAAATAGGAAAATTTCCAAAAGATAGACATTGCCTATGGGCAACACTTTGTATTTCCTTTCACTTATGTGATACAGGTTGTTTTCTAAATTTTCCATGGAGATGATGGGCACAAACACATGTGAAGTGTTTGCAGGTAAAATAATCATTGAGGAAAATAACAATTGTCACCAAGTGATGGTGGGGATTGCCTGAGAATGTGGTATGAAGTGCCATAATCAGGAGTGGTGTGCTGATTGGAAATGATTTATGGACCCTAGAAAAGCCATGTTTTAATCCTAGTCCCATTTTGTAAAGTCAGCCGCTTCTTCTAATCCTTGTTTAGCACTATATGTTTGAAACTGTAATCAGATCATCTCCCTGGAGATGAGATTTAATCAAGAGTGGTTGTTAAACTGGATTAGCTGAAGGTATGTCTCCATCAATTTGGGTGGGTCTTGATTAGTTTCTGAAGTTCTATAAAAGAGGAAACATTTTGGAGAAAGAGAGCAAGTCAGAGAGAGCAGAGTGGAATGACATAGCCATGAGAAGCATAGTCCACCAGCCAGCTACCTTTGGAGATGGAGAAGGAAAATGCCTCCTGGGGAGCTCCATGAAACAGGAAGCCAGGAGAAGAAGCTAGCAGATGACACCATGCTTGCCATGTGCCCTTCCAGATGAGAGAGGAACCCTGACCGTGTTCACCACGTGCCTTTCCAGATGAGAGAAACTTTGACTGTGTTTGCCACGTGCCCTTTCACTTGAGAAAGAAACCCTGAACTTCATCGGTCTTCTTGAACCAAGGTATCTTTCCCTGGATGCCTTAGATTGGACATTTCTATAGATTTGTTTTAATTGGGACATTTTCTCAGCCTTAGAACTGTAAACTACCAACTTATTAAATTCCCCTTTTTAAAAATCAGTCTGTTTCTGGTATATTGCATTCCGGCAGCGAGCAAACTAGAACAAGTGGTATGCCCCAGTGTGAGAGCAGACATGTACATCAACCATGACACTCAACAGGAAAAATGCATCTACCTTATGTGGCAAAGGCAGAGAAAGTAAAGCATAATGAGAGGAAGGCCTAGTGATTATGTGCAAAGAAACTAGAACATAACTGCCTTCAATCAAATAACAATTCTGCTTCTTACTAGCAAGTCATGTAATCTTTCTCTGCCTCAATTTTTTTCAAAAGTAAAATATGAGTTTTAGTATCCACTTCATAGATGCTTTGTGAAGATTAAATACATGAAAACACTAAGAATAGAGCTAAATACATACTCCTATTTTTGTGTGACCTTAAAATTTCTGAGCTACTACTACTGTCATCTCAAAACATCTATTTTGTACAATATCATTTTATTGAATGGACATTTTTATAGGGTGAGGTCGGGGTTCCTGATTTGAGTCTACTTTTTCCTTTGAATTTCTTTTGAGTTAACATACCTGTATTGTTAGAGGTTATATGGGAAACCAAGAAAATATAAAATTAAGTCTAAAGTTGCCACTAAATATCCACATCCCTTGGCAAAAATTTATTTCTTCATTTACAAGATAAGGAAGCTTAAAGCTTCTATTGAAACCAGGGGTATGCCACAGAATCACCAATGGAACTTAAAAAAAAACCACATATGGTAGAACCCCACCCCTGCCCCATTGCATCTAAATATGGGGATGGGAGTGGTGCAGTGAGGACTTCCAGGCATATGCGTGTGTAAAGAACATTCACTAATCTGATTTGCATTATAAGCCACTGTTAGATGTAAGTTTCATACTATCAATATTATTATGACTCAATTTTTAATCTAAATCACCACTGAACATATATTTTTAAATAGTCTTGGTGTACTGTCTAATCATTTTCTTTTAAATTTGAGATAAAATTATGATGAACATTTTTCTGAATTAGGTCCTTGTAAGGAGTATAACTGGTATAGGAAAAGGGGTGGCAGCAAGCTAATCCTACCACACCAGCTGCTTCCCTGCTGGCAAAACTTATCACGGCAAAGACACCTGTCACTCAAATTCCTCAATAATCTCAAACGGTTTAGAACGGTTGATCTTTAGGCAGTGTATGGTTTGAAAAAATCCCACCCAGGCTTTGCAAAAATCAAATAATTGAATTCAGACTCGTGACTCAGAAAAATAAGTGGACACGTGAGTCACACCCCAGTTCATGCCCCTGATATTGGGGGAGTGATCACTGTGAGCTGAAAGCAAAATGTGTTTAGCTTGATTTGGGAGAGATATATTTTTTTACTGTACAAGTTTTATGCACAGATAGGATGCATACAATAAATACATTTTATTTTTGTACCAGTGACAGTCAATGAACAATGAAGACTTTTTTTCATGACCTACTTTGATTTCTTCATGTATAGCCAGTAAACAACACCAGCAACGAGGGCAGCGAGGAGGAGACCAACGACAATTCCCACAATTAGCTTAGCTTGGTCATTCACCTTTTCTCTGTTTTCATCTACAACAAAGAAGAGAAGTTCATGCAATCACAGGCAATGCCAAGGATTTCTGAAAATAAGTCAATCTAGTTATAATTTCTTATGAAAAATGACTCAAACTCATTACTATGATTAACATGCAAACTTTACTTGTGATTTCAAAGGGTAAGATTTAGCATTCTTACTACCTTGTCTCATTTGCTATTTTAATTCAAGGCAAAATCGTGGACAGCTAAGAAAATTACTTCTACAATGACACGTCATAAATCCTGAGCTGACAGTCAAGGAAGAAGAGTCGGCAACTTAGTACCTACCACTTCTCTCGTCTCCCTCATCGTGTTCTGGAATACTTACTGAAATGAAAAATGTTAATATGAAATTAAAAACAAAATTTGTTGATATATGAAAGTCACCTTTACCACTATAGTATGATGTAATAATACTCAAAGGTAAAATATCTATTCTTCAGCTAGGAATAAGGTAAAAAAAAAAATTACATTTAATAAAGCGTGAACTTCCCTACAAAGAAATTAATCTTGTTTTAAGGAAAGGAGAGTAGTTAAAACTGCAAAGGCGTTAATCTACTATAAAAATTTCACAAATGACAAGCTATAGTATTAATCCGAAATCCATATTAATTTTCCCACTATCTACCACCTTTTCATAGTACTAGTTTTTTAAGGGAACCAATTTCAATACAATGCTGTGTTTCTCAACTTTTTTCCTCCTGCCCTAACACAGGAGAATTTATTTTGCATCTCTATCCTCAAGGAACTTGCCACTAGAGAAATTCTCAAAGTGGTGGTGGTGGTGGTGGAGGGGCGTGGTTAGAGGTTAAAATTGGGGATGGTTCAGAGTTGAAGATGTAAGATATGTGATGTTTACAAAAGCCCTTCAAATAACCCTAATAGGTCATACTCTTGGCCCATTTTAAAAATTACTGTAGCCATGGATTTTCATCTAATATTAAACTACAGAATGTTTTTCTCATGGACCTGCATCAGGACTTCCTGTGATATTTTTAAAAATACAAATTCCCAGAACTTTCTCATATACACTAAATTAGAATCTTATGAGGTGCTCACAATTTGAAAATGACTGTACTAAATGTTGAACAAGCCTCTGTAAGGTCTAGAAAACTAAAATAAACTCCTCAGTGGATTAGAATAAAAAAGAGAGACGTGTTCAGAAGGAAAGGAAGGGTTTTCTTCCTAGATAGGACAAATCAATACTCACAAAATTGAATTCTGAGAAGTCAATGCTCCTATTTTAAAGTTAAATTTGTTTGATTCTTTCCTCAAGCCTTTATATTGCATTCATAATCTGTTTAGAAGGCCCATTATCTTTAGACAATTATTTTTTTCTAGCTCCAACTAATTCCTCGCCAGTTAATGTCAATAAACCTCACAAGATTCGAGCTGACGGAAGAATGGAGCTTGTAGTGTCAGCATCCTGTCCAGAATCGAGACACATTCTAGGCCAGTCATGAGTTAGGGTTGACATAGCAATAAGCATAATAATGGAAATGAAGATGATGGGTGATCAGTTATTGGTGCTGTTATTGGTATGTATATTACTTTAATTTCATCACTGACAGATTTTTTTTTTTTTTTACTTTCTTTGAGATAATTTCCTTTATATGATTTTTGGCTATGATTATGACAAAAAGAACAGTTTTCTGAAACTAGATTTCATGCATTCTATCAGCTTTGCTACTAAATTGCTGAATGACTTCAAACATGGCATTCCTGTTCAAAATAAGGGTAAGATGACTACCACACAGAATTGGAATGCAGAATAATAGATTAAAGAGAATCAGAAATTTAACACATTTAAAACTGTTACAAAAGCATTGTAAGATAATCTTTGAATTATCTCTACTCTGGATAGAAAAAAAGCATGGTATAAAATAAGAGCAACACAGTGTGTATCTTCTGTTGTTCTTGAGAAATATTTCTATACAGGGTGAGGTCTCTGATCCATAAAACATGAAATGATTTAACTGTCAAGACAAGGATAGTACAAGAATGGACACCAGGGAGAAAAAAAAAAAAAGAACCTTATGATGATGATACCAAATGCAAAATAAATAAATAAAACTTACCATAATGTAGAACAGGAAGATGGAATTGAAGATTTTAAACTAATGAAGAATAACTTCAAATTTTCTTACTTTTTTAATGCCAGAAATGAAATACTCACTAGCTGAGACATTCAAGGAGTTTACTGTTCTCTCCAGCTGGTTTTCTGCTGCACAAGTTAATGTAACATTCTCTTCAGGGGAAATGATAATTTTACTATAATACCTGCCATTGATATAAGGAGATTCCTCAGTCTACAAAAAGAAGAAGATGGATTTAGAAACAGAAATGTATTAAAAAGCATGGTTAAGAGTCATGCTTAATGGAATAGGATCAGTGGGGTACTGTCTGGGGTGCAAAGAATTATATGTGGTCTTAGAGAACGACCAGCTTTGGGCTTAGATCTATAGCAGGTAGGAAAACGATTAGTAAATCCATTATGGAAGTTCTGATGTGTTCTATTGTAACCTCTAATAATGTGTTCTTAATTAAGCTTCTTTTTTTCATTAGATGCTCAGATTTAGTCACTATTTGGCATGTTGGCACTTGTCTCAAAAAGAATTAGTGATTAATCACTAGTTTTTCCTAAATGCATTTGATGGATTTAATTCTTATTCGTGAATTTTATCATTGTTCTTCACTATTGGGATTAATTTCTTTCTTAAACCATTATATTCAAGTGCATATATTTTTGCGTGTGATTTCTTAACGGGAAAATCAAACCAGTTTTCTGAATATTCCTGAGCTAAATGCAGAGGATAGGTTCTTTTCCAGTGACTGCTAAATTCACTTGATTTTTGCACGGTGTTAATGAGGGCAATCACTGCATTGAATTATTCCACAATTTAAGGGGCATTTCACTTTAATCTCTTCCAAAAGACCTGACTCTTCAGTCCAACATCACTTAAGGAAATACGTACTTGTGGTTTTTTCTCATCATGTCTTGTATTGTTTTCTATTTGCCTTTTCTCAACTATATCATGGCGCCTTGAGGACAAGAACTAGCGTCATGCTTGGGACAAATATGGGATATCTTCTAGTCCTAGCAGTGAAGGGGGTTTGGGATATTTAGTATACGTAAAATAATACAGTAACCACGTGATTGAGGAGAAAACAAATATATAAAAGACAGGATGGATCAGCACAAACCTAGAACAAGAAAAATAACGTATCACTGGTGGATCAGAATCAATTCTTCTCCTTGACAGTGAAGAGTGGCATTATCATCTACATACACAGAGTAAATTCACTCGCTATTTTCCCACTTCCCACTAGGATTTTCAGATGACATTCTTAAAAGTCTTTGTTTTTTTCACATTTATCACCACAGAATATATTTGCTCAGTTCTAGGATAGTCTTTTAAATCTTTGTATCCCCTCATTCATCAATTATTTCTTATATGCTTATGTTTCTTTTTTTACACCTGCATTATCACTGCTTAAAGGTTCTCTTTTGCTGCATTTATCACTTCATTGAACTAGAGAGCAAAAATAATAGAGTGGAGAAGAAAATCATCTTTGATGTTAAAAATAATTCTTCACATTGTCAGCCATTCAGATGGTTCAGGTCTTTATTGAGGGTCAAGAAAATTGTACTTCCTCGTGGTTGAGGGGCCTACATGCTCTTCTCTCACATGCCCTCTCTCATGTATGTCCCTGCCACATCTAATAAAATCAGGACTCATTAGTTTCACTTGTGCTCATTCCTTTGGGGGGTTTCCAAACCTGGAGCTGTGCAGGTATAGATGCATCACTCCTAGGAGAAAGAAGCGAAATTCACCTTGCTCTGAAAACTGCATTGTACGAGCAAGACCAGTGGCACACTTTCTCTGGACAGAGGAAGAACTGGGACTTTAATTTAAAATTAAGCTACTGCAGCTCTTTGCTTATGCATGCCTTCAAAATTCAAACAATCAAATGGTACTTCTGGGTACTTCTGAAAAAGTCTGACTGGCTCCACTGAGAAGAGGAAACGTGAATACTTCTGTGGAGAATAATGAAATTAAGAAGTACGGCAGTAACCCAGGATATTGACAATTCAGTGGATTACAGCTGGGAACCCCTAGTGACAGGAGAACCCCTAGGTGACAGATTGTCATTCTCTTTGGTCAAAAATCTGGTATTAAGGGAAAATCACTGGTATAGTTCATAAGTTCTTAGCCCACTTACTATTACTACAGTTTTCTTCCAAGGGAACAAATATTAATGTTTGGTTTACATCCCCTTTTATACAGAAGGACCTGCCCTAGGAACTATATATTTAGCATGCCGTATTCTTGCCCCAGCCATGGTACAGGCAAATCTGACCATATATTCACAAGCAGTAACTGTTCTTCACCACCTCTAGGGCCCAGTTTTAAGAAGAAAAATCCCTTAGTGTGATAGGTAAGCAAAGTAAAGGAGGCTATTTATTCTCAGATGTGTAAGTTTATGATGCAAAAAAGTGTATAACTTAATATGTTAATCACCCAAGTTTCAAGAATTATTGACCATGGAGGAACACCCAATTTACATTAAGAAAGAAAAAAAAAAAACAGATACTGAGCAAAACATAATGGTTCTCTCATTCTCCATGGCTGTGGGATTTAAAAGATTTCTTGAGCCATGTTCTTCCTCTGGGAAAATTAAGAGTTTAGCAAAAGTTTCCTCTGAAAATATGCTGCAAATTTCATGTTGATAAAAAACAGTCTACAGTTTAGGACCGAAATAAAACCTTGTCTTGGACCAAGTGCAGCATAATACAAGGACGCAAATACTTGCTTGGTTTATGACGCTTCCACTGCCAGTTATTGTCCACTGTATGGCTGGCTTCGGAAAACCTTCCACATGGCAGATTATTGTTTTAGAGAGTCCACTGGGATCAGTTTTCTTTGTCATTTTGATTTGAGGTTTTCCTAAAAATATCATTACAATTAAAATAGGATGTTAAGCTAAGATCATAAAAGAAACCAGCTATCACATTTTCAAAGACAAATTTGAATTGCTGCCCAAGTATTTTATTACCTTCTACAATGAGAGTCAATGACTCTCTTTTCTTTAGACCTTCAACCTCTTGCAAAGCAGTTTCACAGACATAGTTTCCAGCATCTTGATAATGAAGACTAGGAAATGATGGGCTAGATCGAAGTCTGATGTTATCCTGATTAAATGAAAAGTTAATTACTTCACATGGCATAATTATAACTCTCAATGTATTTATTAGATAATAATTAAGTTGAAAACTATTCTTCTGTGTCTAATGAAACTGTAAGTGTCTTTTTCTTAACTTTGTGCTTTCAAATATAGATTTCCTTTTTCCTTTGTAGTTTTGGAGTCAGATATATTAGAGATTTATTTCAGATTCTTCCATTTACTGAATTTATAATTTGGAGCAATTTCGTGAACTTCTTAGACTCAGTTTCCTTATGTGTGAAATGGGGTGATGATTTTACCATATAGAATTGTCAGGCAGACTTAATATGATAAAAAATGTAATATATTTATATTAAGGGACTTCTAATTAATAATTACTCCTTGCAGTGGACGTAGATGATCTGGGATTAACAGACGTGGAAACTTGCAGTACTTGATCTATGATAGGTCCAAAAGCTTCAAAGTCATTTTATATTGTCCTATTATCAAGACATGGATCCATGAATGAGCCATGGCACGTATGACAAAAATTAAGGGCTTTTCTAGCAACAGAGTACGAGCTTAACTTGTATCAACAAAAGAAATGTAATATTGAATTTTAAAACCACTTGCTATACAGAAAATTATCTTATCTATTTTACACAGAATTGAAACACTCCTAACTAAACAAAATCCTAAGATTATGTGACTGTTATCCACTGTGGTTCCCTCTTCCCTGTCCACTAACCAATAGTCAGGGGTACCGATAAGAAATACCGAAATTAGATATTAAACAGTAGTGACTGATAAATGCTGTGGATGTTCCACAGGGTTATCTTGTCAAGTGAAATGAGTGTGGGTTAAAATACATTGTAAATGGTTTAGCCTTAATGTATATAACTATAGCTGTGTGTGTGTGTGTGCAATTACTTAGTATATGCACAAAAATTAAGTAATGTCCCATACTAAGTTTCAGAGCATCCATTAAGGTTACTACACTGTTTTTGAGTACCTCTAAAATTGCATTGTGGTTTGATTTTTTTTAACCATACTTACACAGAAAGAAAGAGCATATGAGTGTGAGTGTCTAAATGTTATCCCTGACTATGCATTTTTAGTTGTAATATGAAATGCAAAAAATAGAACACCTAAAAGAGTCAGCCCAAGCAGTATGATATTACCAAGAAATATTACTTACTTTCATCCATACCACAGTTGCGTTCCTACTAGCAGATATTGTGCATGATACAGGCAAGGCATCACCAATCTGTTTGGTCACTTCCCCACTTGGATTTAAGGACAAATCTAAATCTGTGAAGCAGAAAATCTACTTGAAATGCACCAGGAAAGTAATTTTTGGAGAAGATGAAAGAAAAAAAATCCTTCCAACTCCTTCAGAACTGATTTATATGACTGAAATAACTGAACTATAGCATAATCAACCTAGTTTTTCAAGCCAGCTTCGGGGCCAATTTGGACAAGTGAATGGTCAATCTAATTAACTATACTTTTATTTGCAGTTCGCATGATTGATGTTTTAACTGCATATTGCCCTAGGATCCAACACCTTATGGAAAAAAAAATAAATCACCTCTGGAAGAAAACAAAGATAATTACTAAGTAAATATTATAAAAAGGGTTGGTAAGGCACAAGGTTGGAAAATCAAATATATTTAGATAGCAGGTGATAAACTGAAAAGCAATGAGATAGTTTGTGTGTTTCTTCACAGAGAATTGATGATAGTAATCAGATATTTTTAAAAAATGGACTCCATTTCTCACGCAGTTGAGAATTTTAAAATCTGTTGTTAGGTACGCTGTCAGCAGATATCGCTTTTTACAGTATAGAGTATAATTTAAGGATTATACATTTAAGGACGTAGAATCTTTCAGATAGAAAATAGTATCTATAGAAATCTTACTGTCATAGTATAATCTGAATGAGGGAAATTCAATTCAATTTAACAAACATTTATTATACAGTTACTATGTCCCAAGCACTGATGGTAAATACAGAGATGAATAATGGGCTTATAATTTAATGAGGTAGAGCAAATATGTATCCAACTGAAATAATTCAAAGAGGCATGAAGTCAGTACCTAGTAGCAAACCTGGGGCAGATTAGGAGCTCAATAAATAGTTGTTGAAAGAGTAAAAGAAGGATTACAAACAGGGGTATAAGCAAGGATTTATGACAGCATAAAGATCAGAGTCAAATTGGGATTCAAAGCAGTAATTTAAGATGTGTACAGGAGGCAGTACTTGTTCATGTGTTTGATGGTTGAGAGGCCTTTAACACATGGTAGATGTAGGGAAACTTGTGTCAACTAAGTAAAAGGAAAGGAAAGAGGGTGTGCCTGATTTCACAATGGTAAGTAGTCTGGTATGAATGATTATAACACAATGAAGAAAAACCTACACAAGTAATTGAGGCTATATTGGATCTTGGTTGGAAGTTGGTACTGATTCTAAGGTATTGGGGATTTATCATTGGTCCTGTGCTTCTCCTTTGTTGTCCATGTTATAATTGCAATTTTCTAATTGTTTCAATTTAAATGCTTCTCTCTCCTCTTAGACGAAAAGCAGCATGAGGGCAGAGACCCTGACTTCATGTGTCACTGGTGTATCTAAAGTGCCCACCACATGTCGCACCCTCAAAAATTATTTTTGAATGATTAAAAGGAAGAAGCACTTTCTTGGCTTCTTGTGGGTTATCTAAAATGTGTGTTACATAGGAAAATGGATTTTCCTCAGAATATTTGGGAAAATGATAATTTCAGATAACTTTTATTCCCATGAATGATACGTTTTAATCAGCTGGACAGTTAACTTGCCATTGAGAAGACAAAGATGTGATTTTAAAGGATAATAAATGAACTCTGGAAGTTCTGATGAAGAATCTACATGGGCATGAATTAGTAGAGGAAAAGTAGATGTTTCATCAGCAGCAGTGGATTTATTGCTGAGAGCTCTGATGAGAAGTCTGTTCTGCGACCACGTGTTGGTGTGTTTTGGTGCTTCACTACCCACACTCCCTTTAGCCGCCTATAGAAAGGAAATAAGTCTTGTTTTGGGAAAAAAAAACAACAAGAAATCTAACAGAAATGGGCAAAAATAGGGTTTATACCTTTTCTTTTATACATTTAGAGTAAAATGTGATTTACTTGCAATATTTTTGGCTTTTAAAAAATAATAAAGGTTTTAAAACACAATATTACAGTCTATCTGTCAAAACTGAAATGCATTTTTTTAAAGTGCCACAATTCAATCAAGCTGTTACATGGTTTATTTGTGATATTTTTGTCCTATCACCACTGACCATAGCAGCACTTTGGGGCTGTAGCCAAGGTTTTTGCCTTACTGGCCTACTATCTATTTCTCCCTGCCTGGTCTACAAATGATAGAAACAAGAGCCTTCCCTTTTTTAAGGCCCTGTGTGCTTACCGTCTTTTAAACATAGACACAGAATACCTCCTCAATGGCACTGGGTTATTGGTTACTGGCACAAAGATCTCAAGATGAATGATATTAGAGAGCTATTTCACAGGCAATTTTATCTGCTGACTCTATTTTCTTACTTCACTATTTTTCTTTTTTCTTTTTATGAATGAGCTCTGGGCAAATGGACCCATAAATGGCTGCTCTTCAGAGAGAAAGCATACCGCTGTGATCCTGAGAGGTCCCTGCTTCCTATCTAGTCCCAGATAGGTGGCATACTCAAATCCATGCAACGTGAATATGGGGCAAATAGAAATGGCTGGCTGTGAACTTTTCTCAACAGTCTCATGCTTTTATAGGGCTCCCGAGGGTGTGTTCCCTACACCAGACATGGAAAAATAACCATCTCGTTCCTCTACTTCCCAGTGAAACTCCTTGTATCATCCTCAAAGTCTCAGCTCCTATCCTACATCTTTTCCTAGCATTATGGGTTGCATGAAGCACTTAGAACCATTTTCTAAAGACAATTTCTAAAGTATCTTTCAATTTTGAAATAAAAGAATAAGTCATACTCAACGGGATTGCAGTTGAATCTTAGCTAGAAAAACCCTTATTCATGGTAGTTTTGAGCGCAAAGGACTTAATATAAAGTAAGCCCTTGCTTGGCCTATGCTTCTAAGCAAGAAGAGCACTTGCCCAGGGCAATTTGTGAATTTCTAGAATCTCCACGGGGCAGCACAAGCCAGTTTCCCATTTCCATTATGCCCTTCCTCCAGTACATCAATAATATGGACTGTCATGAATTATACAATAAGGAACTCAACGGAAGTGTGTTTTTGTATACATCTCCAGATATCTGTTTCCTTGGCAATGTGTTAATATAACCTTTCTAGTATCTGATAATAAAAACAGCTGAAAAATTAATAAAAGAAGGTGTTCAAGGTGATTTTGAAGAGGTTCCATTTCCAGAAAATTTCCCTTTCAATATAGAATCCATTTAGCCAAAGAAGGAATGGCTTGTAGTAGGTTTTACTTCCTCTTCCAAAGACTGTGTCTACAGTAACTTTAGGTTGTTTAGGTATGGGTATTAATATTACTCTCAAATAGCAAGGATACTTAATCCACACTTCTCTGAGTCAACTGCAAATCTTGTGAAATTCAATCTCCAAATACTTTCTTCAAATTAAAGTGAGTTATTTCTGTAAGAGCCATGTAAATTTTGTTTACTGATACCAAAAGTTGAAGACATTTAAAAAGAAGATGGAAGTTTAGCACTGCCAAAAAATGCAATTATCAAATTCATGTAAGGTTTAAATTTTGCTGTGCAGACCTGGATCAAATTTGAGCTGACTCTGATGCTTTTCAATTAGTCTACTGAAACCCTTTTAAGAAAGATATTGTTACAATTTACTTGAAAAGATAGCCAAGTTAGAATATTAGGAACCTCTGAAGTGAAGCTGGGAATGAATGAGGTGGTGACTTACAGTGAACTGTGATAACTGTTGAAGCCATCATAGTTTTTTCATCTTTCAGGGAGCATCTGTACTCGCCTGTTGCATTGCGCCTCACATCTGTCAGTGTGTAAGTATTTGAGCTTCTTATTCCTTCTGGCTGTCCCTTTTGATAGAGGCAAATGTTACATGATTATACTTGGTAGCTGCAATGAGAACAGTTATATTTCTTGATGAAGATGGCATTTTCTCAGAGGAAAAAAAGGGAACATGTTTCTTCAATTGGAAAAACAAGCATACAAGTTTACGTTACCTACATCTGGTTCCTGGAGAAATAATTAATATATTGGTTCTAAGTAAAGTGAAGAGATAATTTATTTAGTATTGAGTGTATTTATTTTATTGGCAGTGTGGCTTGTATTTGAACTTTAAAGCTGATTTTTAAAAAAAATTCTAATATTTTATTTTTATATCTATGCCTTGTCTAATTCCATAAGACATGAGACAGCTAACAAGAAAATATGCTAAACACCTAAAAAGAAGGATGGAAGAAAAGAAGGAAGGAAGGAAGGGACACAGGGAGGGAGGGAAGAAGGAAGGAAGGAGGGAGAGAGAGAAATAGAGAAGAGAAAAAAAAATTAAGATCAGGAAAAAATATAGAATACTTATGGTTATATATTATCCAGAAATACTAATCAGCAGGTATTGCTGCTCAAATTGCGACACAAATTTAGCTCTGACATCTCTGATAGCCAAAATGGAAGCCTAATTAGTTTCAAATTTTCATTTGCACTTGAGACAAAAACAGCATGCCAATTTATAAGGAAAGCAAAGTTTTCTGTCAACATTTAGGTCTAAGAAAAATTACTTCTAATAGTCTTCTGAGTAGTGCCATGGATGGCATCTGTAAACACATCCCCATGGAAAACGCAGTTTTGGGTTGTGTGTGGCTTTCTTCAATGTAAGGGGGTGTCAGACACGAACAGCGAGGGCGGTTCTGTTGGAGTGGAAGCAAGCACCCTCAGACACAGCTCTTTCACATCCTGACTCCACACCACTTCAAATGGCAACTAGAACATATTCTAGAGGAATTTTCCAAATTACCCTCTATGCGCGTCATTTATTTCAGCTAAGATATGGATAAAAGTCAAGGAGATGGAATTTCAAGGTTATATCCTCTGACAAGAAATGGCACATGGTTTTATTCCATTAAGTTAAAAATAATGTGCAACAGAACTGTCTCTACTGCAGAGGTCAGAGGTGTGTTCAGGATGGCACTATGGGATTTAGAATCCACACCAGACCATCCTGCTGCCAGTGTTCGCCATTCTCTACTTACCTGCTTTGGAAAAGCAGATTCTTATAGCTAATTTGGATAATTAAATCTTGAGTTTTTGTAATTATAGTCTCCTGTGGTCAGTTTTTTTCTCCTTTGCCTCTGAACCCTCTTAACACTGAAAAGAGAACAGAACTGGCAGGTACTGAAAAAGCTTTTAAATGGACATTCTACAGGTGTCCCTTTTCCTCAAGAACAGTATCTTTCTCGCTTAAGTTACATAAATACATAAAATTCTTAACATCAGCCAGATGCCAAACAAAAGGACGAAAGAGTAAATAAAATAGTATTTTAAATAAAATAGTATTTTAGTTCAACACAGTAATTTAGTTCAAGAAATACTACTTAAGCACTTACCGGTAAGTAAAACAAAAACTCCTCAGGAGGAGGGTTGCCATTTCCCAAGCATTTAAGAGTGATGTTATCCCCTTCTTTGATGGATTTTTTTGGTGGCAGCACTTGTATTGTCACCTGTTCGGTAGGATCTGCAAGAGTCACAGAACAAGTTGACTGTTTTCATCAAGCACCACATTACTCTTTACATGCGATGTAAATGACTAAATTACACACAATTTTTTCAAGAAGCTAGTAATGGAAATTACTTAAATGTATCTTTTCTATAGATGAATTGAAGTTGATAGCTACTTCTATATCAAGTACTAATCTTGGTTAAAGCAAACTACAAAGAGACCCTGTTATGTAAAAATCCACTCCTTAGAAAAATATCTTGAACTGAGGTAGGAATGACCATAATTATTTTATGTGTAAGGGACCAGTAGGAACACTCTCACTGTGTGATTTCATTATAAAGAAATTTAACTATATTATATGAATCTTGCAGTTTGGAAAGACTGAATCAGTTAGCAAAGTAGCTAAAGCCATTAGGCACCACTGCACTCATAATACATATTAAATGAAAAGAAACATGAGTTAAACAAAACCAGCAAGACTTTTGGCATGAAAGAGAGTAGTTTTGCTTTTCAAAAGATGATTCTCTAGAATTGAGGGAAACTCTTAACCAATCAACAAGACTGCAAATGTACTGTAATTCTGTCCTCTTCATCGGAACGAAGATTCAACTTTCATTCCAGTTTGGTCACTTTTGTGGAGAAAATAGGGCTAATAGGTATTCTTTAGTACAGGCTGCTGCTCAACATTAAATCCTAAAGAAATTAAAGGCTGAAATACAGTGGACCATATCTAGCCAACAGGAAATAAAAGGGAGTGGTGGTGGCAGCTAAAAATGACCCGCTTTCTACGTTATGCACTCATTATACAGCTGAATAATACAATGAAAAATAATTTTTTAAATCATACAATGCAAAGGTTTGCTTTAATGAACCACTTCCAGAAGACTTAATAACTACGGGGGCATGCATCTATATTTACAAACTGGTAATATGAAATTAAATGTATTCATGAAGTTCTATTTTGTTTTTAGCTACTAGAGTGATAGTACCACAGGCAAGTGGGAGGCCTGGAGGCTTTTTTCTATCTCTTACAGATTTTATTAACTTTATAAGTTAAAAGTTCAGAAAAAAAAAAAAACTCAGAAGGTTTGAAACAGACGACTTCTTTACCTTTTGTCTAAGCTTTGGCCTTCTCTAAGTATCTGCCCAGAATGTTGTAAGTCTAAACGATGATTGATTTACTATACTTTTTTATTTTTCTGTATTTGTTTGCAGCGGTACTTTGCATGGCAGCCCCCAGTGAAGTTGGAAAGTAAGGGAGGTTTGTTTGATCCTCCCACTGACCTCCTTTTCTGAGTGTCCCTCACTCTTGTACATGGTCCTTCTCTCATCACAGCTCAGGTTCCGCATGAATCACGGCGCTGCTGCCCGTCTCTGACCAAAGCTGACACCTGAACAGTCAGGGGTTACTATCTATTTGACTTCCTTCTCTTCTGAAAAACTGCTTTTCTCTGTGATCCTTTTTCTATAAGTTTTTCTCTTTTTTAAAGAGTTGAAGAGCTAAGCTGTGATCAGAGGGTTAATATAACATATCTGACTTTTAACAGTAACTTTCTGGCTGTCCCCTGAAGTGCCTTAAACAAACAGTGATTTCTTATTCTCCTTTTGCCCCTGAATTTGAATTGAACTCTGCCTATCAGTAAATCATCTTTCTGCTGTTACTCTTTCTTCTTTGCCCTCTCTTGTCCACTCAATCACAAAGTCTTAATGATTCAAGTTTCATATTTTTTGCATCGGATTCTCTCCTATTATTGCCACTAACACCTCCTGAGACCAAGCTGTAATTAATCTACTCTTAAATCATTGCCATTTTTTTCTACTCATATATATATGAAATATATATATATTTCTTCTGAATCAGTTCTCTGTAAGTCTTTGGATATCATATTGTTATTCAGAATACTGCACACATTTCCAATGTGTAAGGATTGAAATAAAAATTCCTCAATCTGGTATTCAAAATTTAACCTGAATTGATCTTGTGAAAACCTTATATTGCATTACTCTGTATAAACCCTTGCATGATGACCAAAAAAGACTGCTTAACTTTTCTTACTCCCATCTATACATCTATCCGCTTGTCCAATCATTTATTCACGCACTTAGCCAATATTTATTAAGCATCTACTTTGTGCAGGCACTAAGTACTGGACTTAAAAGTTAAAATCAGCATAGTCTTTGCTCAACAGATTTTCAGTCTTCTCATGATGGCAGACACTAAACTTAATAATTAAGACCATGAAAACATAAAAATAGCATAGGATATAAGCCTGGCGATCACTGGTAGGTCACCGAAGCCTGAGTCTGGGAAGCTTTCAGGAGAAACTAACCCTGGGGCTGAGTTTTGAAGGGTAAATAAATAGTGTTAACTAAATGATCAACAGTATATGGGAAGGCATGTAGGTAATATTCTATAGGAGGAATTTAGAGATTAGAAAATAGGAACACAATGAATACAGTGGAGAATTGATGATGGTCGAGTCATAAGGTAGGGCTAGCTCTAAAGGGACTCAGGATAAACAGAAAAAGGGAATATGAAGATTCACCTGATAGCTCTGATCAGATTTACGTTTTAGAAAGATATTTCTGGTAGCAGCATGGAGGGCAATTTGTTTGGGTTGAGCAGAAAGGGATGGACAGAAAGGAGAAACACCATTTTGGAAATCACTGCAAAAATACAGGCAATAAGGAATGGTAAGAAAAACTTCGTGTCAGAAGGCAGAAATCAGATAAACACAAAGATTCAAAATGTTTAATCTCTAGGACTTCATTGCTGATTGGATAGAGTAAAGAAGCAATGGCTTAGTATATCTTTCTCAAGCTTTCTCAAGATGAATTCATCAAATTTCTTTTCCTGAAATGCGGTCATCCACCCTTTCCCTTCTATTCTCTGAAATCTTCTTGGAACAGTGGTTCTCAAACGGTGGTCCTCAGATCGGCAGCAACAACATCTCAAAGAAATTTGTTATAAATGCGAAGTTTTGGGCCCTTCCCACATCTACTGAATCAGAAACTCTGGGGTAGAGTTGAGCCCTCTGCTTTAACAAGTCTTTCAGGTGATTCTGATGCACAGAAAAACTTGAGAATACCGTCCTGGAGCGCCTAAGCTTTCAGGAGACTTCATGCAGTGTGCCATTTTAGATTTATAATGCTCACTTAATCCCCAGAACAACATTATGAATTAGAATGATATATTCTTCCATTTCAAGATAAGAAAACTGAGACCTAGAGTGGTTAAGCTGCTTTTCTAGAAACATAGTGTTGGGACTGGAATGCCAGCATCTTCCTCCTACTTGTTAAATATCCTGGCACCTTTCTGATAGGAAAGAGCACAGCACTGGAGAAAGGATCTAATCCAGTTTCCATAGCCAATTTAGGGTAAGTCTCTGATCCTTACTTTCTGCCCCTGTAAAACAATGGAGTGAGATGACCACACAATTTCCTTTGCAGTTTAATGTTCTGTTTCAAATCTATGACATAGAGTGAACAAAAGGAACCACAACATCTTGGACTACAACTTCCAATTTCAGCTATACAATCAATCTCATGAATAAAATAAACCTCTTTATTAAAATGGAAATCACCGGAAAGGCCAAAGAGTCATAAGCCTGTATTTGTCTGTCATTCATTCAGAACATGATCAGAAATCATTTTGAACTCCTAAAGAGTTTACAACAGTATGTGAGGGCTGAGGGCTACCACAAGGAATCAGACCAAGAAATAAATCTTGCCTTTAAAGTACTTACAGTCTAGTAGCATACAGTAGGTAGTGAAAGATATCGTAAGATGGGTAAGCATTAGTATTTGAGTATTATTTCAAATAAATTAAGATCATATATTTATATATTGAGCAACTTACAGTAAATATCAAAGACTGCTTGTTCAGAGTAAACCATTTTCTGGCCAGATGGTCCATAATATGTCACAGAGCAGGTGAACGGCATTTGTATATCAGCCTTGGTCGTCTTGTATGCCAGGGATGAAGTCATGGTATACAGCTGAGTTACGGGGTCCACTTGCTTTTTAAAATTTATGACCACCACTGAAGAAGATAAGGAGAACTAATAATAGGATCTTTCATTGGAAAATCACAATCCCTAATTAAGCATCATAATACCTTTAAGAGGTGATTTTGTCCTTCTCTCTTTTTCTAACAGGAAGGAAACTGACAAGGAGGTGGGAAGTCTTTTCAAAGCCATGAATCAGAGGAATAGTCAGAAATAGGATCTTGGAATCCTATCTCCCACTCACTTTAATTAACTTCTAGAACATGCCATATACAGAAATAATTTTCTCGGCTCTTTCTCTTCTGTACAGTGGCTAAATGATGTTTAAAAAAAATGACATAATGATTTCATGGACACTAAAAGCAACAAAGCATAGAGTCAGAGATCAAAATAGGGCACCACATTCAGATGCAGGACATTCTAAGGGATGTCTAGACAAGAGAAAGTTAAAACAGGTCATCTGAATTTATTGCCCACATCACACCCACCTCCTTCAAGGGGTTGAAGCACTTTTCCATTCCTGTACCATGTGATGTTGCCATCTGGATAACTGTCTTCTGAAATGCAGTCACCCAACTTCAAAATAAAGAAGAAATGTTATTACTTCGGGTCAATCAGTGGTTGTCAATTTGGGAGCTCCAGACTCCTCAGGGGCTACAGCTATTACAATGGTTTCTTACCCATTTGTCAAGTCAGGCTTGGCCTGTCCAAGCACTAAGTATTGAATCAATGTTCTTTTGTACCAAAACAGTACTTTACGTTAAAAAATATAGTGTTGCCCAATTTTAAATATGCAATAGATGCTGCTGCTATTAATAAAGTTACATTCATTGAAAAAAGCATTACTAAATTCATTTTGACATTATTCATTTTTAACATTAACTAAATAACCTAACACAACCATATTAACATTGACTATTATTAGGGTTCATAGATCTGCAAATTTGAGAATATTAACGGTATTAAAATAGAGCTGCCTCTCCAGTTTCATACTATATATATGTATCACACTATATATAAGTACCAGGATCTATATAATCCTCACCACTTTTCTTTAAAAGTATTGTAAGTTCAATATTTGGTGTTTACCAAATAATATTATACAGTAAAATTTAATCTGATACAAACAACTCCAGACTTTTTTTCCTCCACAAAGGAAAGTTTAGGTATTTTGGTTGACAAAAAAAGTTTGTCAACTGATGTGTCCATGTATGGAACTTCATTTCTGTCCCCTTTATGCAGTGTCCATTCACACCTCCACAACTGTGATCTTCCAGATATCACCTTTTCACGACTTCACTTCAATCTTTCCATCATTTAATTTGTCAATAGAATAAGACACAAACTCCCTACATGTCAAATAAGGCTTGTCATGATCTGCCTCTCTTTACATCTCCAGACATATCTTGCTGCACTTTTTTGCTCATTGTTTTGGCACCAACAAAACAAAAACAAACTTAAAGTGTCCCAAACATGCCATTCTCTTTCACATCACATTACATGCTGTTGGAAAGCTTTTTTCTACCACTGGCCTGGAAAAATCTACTTATTTCCATTACTTCATTTAATATCCTGTTCATTCAAATAAGAGATTCTAATGTTTTTATTTACTTGCATTTCTCTTTCCTCCCTTCAGAAATGACACCTTCCTCTGTGCCCCACTGTACCCTGTGCATACCTGCCACTGTATTTTCTGAATGGCACCTGCCATTCAGCAACTTGAGAGCAAAGTCTTTCTTATTTGCCCTGGCATCTGTGGCCAGAGAAAGTAAGTAAAGGCAGCTAATCAAAAGTAACTTCTTACCTTTTGTAGCTGTTCTGTTTCCAGAAACTGTGCTTTGCTTACAATTTCAGGTTTAGATGGTTGCTCTAAAGTTAATTAGAGAAAGGTTTTAAGTACATGTGGAAGGAAAAAAAAGACAATTGTGATTTGGCTTATAGCAAAATAATTAATTTTCCCAAAGCAGAAAAATAAGCAACAAAATATCAAATAGATTCTCCGTATAATCTGTACTTAGGAAATCTTGTTAGACTACCCCTCCAAATATCTGCTTTATTATATTAAATATTACTTTAAGTGCTTAAAATTCCTTTGAATAAAATATCTGTCATGCTTTCTGGATGTGAAAAGAGTAAAGAAGGGTGTGACAGCAAAACAGAAGCTAGTGTACTAAATAGGAAACTGATGTCCCCAATTGATTACCATGTGTACTTTCTACTTATCAAAAATTCCCACTTCATTAGATGAAGGCTTTCATCCACGAGAATCAGAATTACCAGGATACTTGCTAAAAATGCAGATTTCTGAGTCCCACCTGGCCTACTGAATTAGAAATTTAGGAACATGACAGAAATCCACAATTTTAACCAATTCCTCCAGGGATTCTTGAGCAAAGTGAAGCTTAAGAATTACTTTAAAAACAGAGGAAATAAAAAACTAGTTAGGGGATGTAGAAGCCCAAGTCTCCTATGCACCCCAAAAGTTATTTTTAAAGTCAAGTGACATTCTAAAACTGAATGTGGAGAATCTTTCAAATTCAGAACTTGTGATGATGGACAGAAACATTTTAAATAAATTAAGTTCAATAAACATAAATTTTAATAGAGGCTTTAAAGAACTGATTAATAATTTAGTCAAAAATAAATGACAACTGATTTTAAGCTATTTTATTCTTAGCTGCTAATTTTGTATTATTGTTGTTCTTTGTACTTTTTAGTTGGCTGCAACAATTAGAGTACAGATAAGGTATATTGCCTCATTATTCATTTTTGTATTTTGTGGGACAGAATTATCCTCATATAAACTAGTAAGAACGATCCAGACATTCTTTCCTTCAGACATTGTTTACCATCTTCAATATGTTTAATTTTGTTTATCAGCTGAACTAAACTGGCTTTTTATAATTACTACTCAATTTGGAATTCAATTATCATACATGATATCTACCAAGACCAGTATAGGCAATGAGGAAAAGACAGACTGGAACAGCAAAATGAATACTGCCAAAACTGTATACAAAAACCATGTAACCGTCTTCAGGTTAATATTTATAGTTATTTTCCCTTTGTCAATTTTGTTTTATATTAGATAGTAGAATAATGAATAATAATCATAAACCTGCCTATGTGTTGAGCTCATGCATTTTAATTATAGGAGGGTCTATTTACTATTAATTCTAGAAATACAATTCTATTAAAATAATTTTCACAAAGGTGATTTTCTTCTTTCCAAATACAGAATCAAAACAAAACGTAAGTAAAATGTTAAAAAGAGAGAAATATAGCGAAACAGAAACAACAACATTAACACAAAAAAGAAGTAACATCTGACAAACTGATTGTTAAGAAGGGAATAGAAAAATTATAAAATCATAAAATGCTACCAAAAACTCAACAATTTCCTGGAAACATGCAATATGGGGTTGAACCCTTCCACATAGCAGTAGGCCTTGATGTCATCACTATGTTAATGAAAAGTTATGACTGTTCATAATTACAACTGTGAGTTATTGATAAAACACGGGATTCTATTCAGGGGCCACATTTCAAAGGAGAACATCTAATACACTTGAGAGAGGCCTGAATTCAAATTATTTAAATAATATGAAAATTCTTAGGGCTTAAGAGAGTAAGCCAAAGTTCTCTGTCAAATAAAATCAGTTATTCAGTGATACCTTCCTTGAGACCTCAAGAGTGGTAACTTTAATTTATGAAGTCCATCAAGAGTCAAAATTGATAAGAAAATCAGAGTAAGCGTTGTTTTGCTCCTCCTTCAGTAGTATCTATACCTGGAATATATAGAGATATTTGAAAATCCACTGAAAAAAATCTAGTTTCTAAAGATAAAGTGATGGTGGACAGTTTTGCTAAGTTGCACTATTTTCCAGTCCACCAGACTCAAACATCAAAACCGCTAGGTACATCCTTTCTTCATGTAATGTAGAATGTTTACTTCTACTTTGCTTTGCAAATCCTGAGATGCTTCACCAGTGCACACATAATCAATGTGGTGAAAAAACAAGACCATGTGTTTCCAAAAATATTTTCTAAAATTCTTTCTTATTTCAAAAAAATGAAACTGTAGCAAACCTAGGGAAATCTGAACAAAGGATGCTTAAAACTGAGTCCTCTTTACATTGTTATTCAACTTTCTGTTTAGAAGAGAGAGTCACAGAGAGTATGGGGAATAATAAAATTGTGGGAATAATGGTAAAACCTATTGCATATCCTTGAATTATTTTCTCCTTATACTTTTGTTTCAAACCCTCCATATAAAATACATATTTTGTATGTAATTTTCTCTAATATTAGGTTGTAACAATCGATGGGTATTAGTTGGAGGACTATAAAAAGAAGACACGTACTATTTTAGCAAAATTGCATATTGATTCCAAAGTGTTTCAAAAAACTTTATGTGAATTATGTCTTAATATGATCCAAGAATTCATAACAAGTATAGAATTGAAAGTAAAAGTAATGCCACAAATTTATTTGCGTTATTAAAGTAATTTAGTCAAGGGCACTAATTTAAGCCAGATTTTCTTCTGTTCATGACTAAATTTCTCTAAAATTACTACAACTGAACATTTATTAAATGGCAAAACCATGTCTTGGTTCATTTTCTTTTTCCTTGCTGACATGGCTCTCAATTAAAGTGGTTGGGAGCTATATTATCACAGGGTCAAATTGTAGTACACAACAGTAGTTTAAAATCATAGAATAAGAGGATTAAAATATCTTGTATTGTTCACTGTAAATGTGATAGTACGTTACTGTGAGTGTGTGTGTTGGGAAGCTGGAGTTGGGTGGCTAAACATTCTGACTTCATGCCTTAGCAAAATATAGTATGCCTCCATTATTAGTAGAATAATGGCATATAATGCTAAAACTTAAATGATTTCCTCTTTAGCCAAATAGATTGTAGGGTTTTCAACAGTATTCTCCAGGTCTTGCCATACATAGTTAAAGCTACATTTAAATATTTAGTGCAACTTAAAACATTTCATAGGACAGCAGCCTTACTTGTCCCTCCTCTTTTCTTTTGTGTTATATTAGCTAGAGATATTACAGTGGAGATTTTTCTGCCAGGGAAGAAGGAAATTGTGGTAAGGGATAGAAGTGGTTAGGAAGAAATATCATAAAACAGTTGTCATTTTGTTTTAACTCTCAGGCTATTAGGTAGTTAGCGAATAGTCAGTTAATAGTGAATACTACTAACATTAGCCTTTGAGGTGGCTAGAAATTCGCAACTTTCTAAAATGTATGCTTTTTGGCATCTAGCCATTTTACAGCCAGGTGAGATAATAGTGATGAATGCAAAACAGCTTCAATATCATCCCAAATGTACTAACATTACCATGAAAAACTACGTATAGGACAACTCAGTTTGATACAGAAGGACAGCAAGAAGAGGCAGATATACAGGTTAAACTGACTTAAAAGTGCTTCTCTCAGTACTTTGTCGACAATCATCCCTTATAAATCCTAAGATACTTTCAACTGTGGCCTATGTGAAATCATGGTGTATTTACCTCATGAGATGGGAAAAGGGTTTTTTATATTAAAAAAATCAAAATGAAACATGCAGTGTAGGCCTCACTTGTCAAACAGGTCATTTTTTGATTCTGTGCTCCTCATATGCCCCAAACACCATTTATTTGCTTATTGGAAAACCTCTGGGGAGAAACTGCTCAATTTTGATAAAGCATCGAGAAAAATATCCAAATGAAAGCTTGGGAATAGCTATGTGTGAAGCTGCCAAACGGTAGCCATCACCACAAGAACTGATTCATATGAACAGGCCGTGCTCTATCAGGAGTTCAGTCTTTTCTTTTAAACTCAAGGTTTTACAGATTAGACAACCTGGCTGTGGTTTTCAAATGCTCTTTAAAGCTGAAGCCCTCCATTTCTTTCATGAACAGACTGTCATGATGAACTCTGAAATATTGAATGGAAGAATTTCTAGCTGATCTAGCAGAAGCAATGCCTCACCCTCCCCAACCTTCTTCATAGTTCCTAGAGAGGATCCTCCTAAAACAGAAGGAGATGACCATCTAGTCCAAAGCACTCATTTTACTGATGAGGGAATCTTATCAGTATTGGGAAGATTGGGAAGTGAGTTGTCCAAGGTCAGAAATTATCAGCAGATTTAAAAATGCTAGGTATCCTGAAGACTGGTTCAGTGATTTTCCCATTACACCACAGACAGCCTTTCAGCTCTCTGGGGCACCCATCTGACCTCGGAGCTTTTTGCACAATCACCAGAATGAATCTTTGAGAACTTTTAAAGGCCTACAATCACTTCTGAATAGTTTTATTAACCTCAGATTAATATTAACCCCAGATTAATTCAGTGTCTGTGCACTGAATGCAAACACAGTTAATTTTGATGTTATTTGATTCCCCTCCCCCACCCGTAAACCATCTGTATTAGTAGTGACAAAGCATGTCACATATTTGGCTGGTTTATTAGAATTATTTCTTGCTTCTAAACTAAACAAGCAGTCATATAACACAGGTAACAGAGTCAGGTAACAGGTAACAGAGTCACCATTTTGATGGTGCCTTTACTTTGAATAAAAACAGTTTGCTTCTTGCCCATGCGGGTAGCACTGGGCTACAGGCTGATCTGTGATTGGCTCACACATTAACCATACTCGATTCAGTGGTACACACTGCATGTTGCTAGGTGACTCAACAGGGAAACAGAAGACTGATTGAGGAGCCCAGTAACTCTTAAGCGACTGCAATATATACATGCAGAGAATAAAAGCCTCCCTGTCACAGCTGCTGTTTGCTTCATAAAAAGTTACCCAAAGTAAATTAATTATTTTTAAAAATGCAAGGCCCCTACCTAGTCTTGCAAACTCTGTCTTTATCATGAGCTTTATGCTGTTCATTTTATTAGGCTTCAAGGGTCTCACGATTTCTAGTATAAAACACCATTTTCAAGAGTGCATAACTTGCCTATTTAAATTCTCCATGGCCCAGAGCCTGGAATGCAAATTTTGTTTCTGAGAATCACTTTGTTTTCAGCAGCATTCAAAAGAGAAGGGGATAGGAGGTGCGGGTGGTGTGCAGAGTGTGAGCTTGTTTTCACAATCATAGAAATCCTCAGCAGTCCAGAAGAGCTTGCACATTTTTTTTTTTTGAAATTTTTCAAAAAATTTGAGGTATGGCATTTTTAAAAAGGATATTCAGAAAACTATTATAAATGATTCTTCTAAATGGAACAATTTGGATTTTCTTCAACTTCTCTATATGTTATTTTGATATTCTATAATTTTAACGGTAAAAAAGAAACCTGCCAATGACAAATTAATACACGTAACCAGTAGAGTGTTTGACTGTATCTACTGTGGTACATTCTTGGTGCCTGGCTGTATTTATGACACTATAACCACAATCAAGATTTTTTGGTTGTTTTTTTTAAGAAAGAGTGTCCTAAGCAGTGCAAGTCATTCTTCCTAAAAGCATCAAAGTGAAAAAAAGAAAGAAAAAAAATATATATATGGACCACTGGCAAATAAAAGATGCAAATTACTTGGGAGTGTTTATGGAAAGGGCATGATTAGCAAACACTTAGTACTTGGTTGGATTCATAAAATGATAGGGAAGCATGGATAGTTTCTGGAAAAGCCTTCCAAACTAAAAGGTAATCAACTGAAATGTATAATATGCTTTAACAAGGTTTTTCTGGAGAACAAAGGTTTGCTTTGATAGTATAAGCTCTCTTTGAACCTGCATCATGAGTCCATAAGTGCTTTGAAGTCCATATAAATACTTAAGGGAAAGTTCTACTTAAGTTGCATGGGCTATTTTTTACAAGAGAAACTGGAATAATCCATGGTTACTTGCTACATTTGGAAGGCCCTCTGGGTTTTTTTCTTCCTATTATTTTAATAATTCCTAGGTGCTGTCAAGTTATCTTAATGCAAAGGGGAAAAAAGTTGAAAAGTGAAGCCTTCTTCCCTAATTAAAAAAGACTGTCATTCTAAAACTTCTGAGACCATTTTTCCTCCTCTAATTTCTGAAATTGTATGATGTAACTGAGGTGGGACTTTTTATTTGAATTTTAAAAGATAAAATGCTTTAATTAGAACATCTCAAGTCATTCATTTGCATAGTTATTTGCACAGTAACATCAACTATATATTATCATTAGGCAAAGTACCTTTGCCAATGCTGGCTAGAGTAATTACTCCAACTTTTCTTCTACAACTCTCTCTTCCCCTAATCCTACTCTATGTTTTCCCTTAGTGTATCTTATATTCTCATCCTTCAGGATGTAGTGAGCTTCTTTATTTTAGGGCAATTTTCTAAACCATAAGTCATAAAATAGTTTGGATTTGCCTGTTCTTGGTTGTTTTTGAATTTCAAGAATGGCAATTTCATATGGGTTAACCTTACAATATATATGTATGTCGATTGTATTTATATACCATCTATCTATCTATCTATCTATCTATCTATCTATCTATCTATCTATCTATCTATATCTATCTATCTATCTATCTCATAGAACATTTATTTGTGCATATCAGTGAACATTAAAGATCATGTGCTATTTATCCTTAGTAGTACTTCTGATTACAGGAAATTTTACCAACAAAACAAGAGATCATTTTTTAAGTTCCTCACTGCAAATCTCTTATTTGAATTTCAGCCTTTTTTGTTCTCCTTGATCACCGCATGCATGAGCAGAATGAAGATCTCTAGAAGTTTTCTTATATAGATGCCTGCTGTGGAGAAACTACCGAGTTCAGTCTTCTTTCTAAAGAACTTTCCAGCCATCAATCCCACTTAGCATTCACACTGCAGTCTACTTACTGAACACCTTGACTACAGCAGATTCCTCAAAGACATTGTTCTCCGTTACTAGCATGCACACAAATCTCTTTTCATCACTGATCCTCGCGTTACTGATAGACAGAGTGTAGTTTTCTGAGAGATTCAATCTGTCTTTGTATTCTGGTACGTCATCATACTGCACGCTTTTCTTCGTAGAGGACCTGAAGGCAATAAATACTGAGGAGCCATCGGGTTTTTCCTAAAAATTAAAATAACACACTTTAAGAACAAGCATATTCATATGTTTCAGATTACATACAGGATAGCAAAATTTCATTAGCCATATTCTTCCACCAATGTTTATACTTCTTATCCAGGAAGAATAATTTTGGATGCAAGCCTCGCATAAATCTTTGGTTAAAGGAAATCACTCTTCCTAAGAGAAAAAGACATAAGTTCTTTTATAGGGATTGATTTAAATGTTGAAAATGAACTGAACAAAATCTTGAAAGCTGAGCTTTTTCTGATATCCAGAGGAAGGAATTTGTGACTGTTTTGAGACTGACAATGGTTGGCCTTGTATCTAATATAAAAGGGAAAAAAAGATAAATGTACGAACGTACAAAATGATATTCAGATAACCATCATAGCAAGCAGTATTTGGGCTGATTTAGAAATCCTGAACAAATATCTGTGGCATATTCTGAACTTTAATCCCCATATCTTAAATTTACACACCTTTCAACCAAAAGCGACATTGATGACCTTTACACATAACTTAATGAGTCTTCATGGAGGGACAGCATTTGCCCTTGTAATACAATCATGGTCCAGTAAGCAATAGAATCAGATTTATCACTAAAATTCATAGTTTTTCTGAGTCATAAAATGTAGCAAAAAAAAGGCTTAAATAATAAAAACTTAATCAAATTAAGGTATAACCTGGCATATACAATTATGCCAAGAGCACTCAGACATACAGTGTATTTCTTTTCCTGTTTCCACAAAAATTCTCTTACCTAATAAGCAATTTAATTTAAAATTGAGGCCAATCCCTCTTCCATTTCACAAAGCCTTTGAGGTAATAAAACATAATAAATCATGCCAAAAGTATGGCAAATCTTAAGATGCTATGGAAACTTAAGTTTTTTAAAATATTGATTTTTAAGTCAAATTTGAAGAGTACAAAAGTTTCAGTCCATTGGATATCAAAAAGCATCAATAATATTCTCCTTAAATCTTAATTTTATCGCAGGAAAGTCTATAACTTAAGTTATTCCTTCATTAAGACAAATGTTACCTTAAGTTTCAGTATTCATTCTCTAAGGTAATAAATAATAATTACTAAGTTTTGAGTCCTTGGTCATATGCCAAGCAGTTGCTTTGGGCTTCCCGTGTATTAACTGATTTAATACTGGTAACAAATCCTGCAAATTAGAGGTACAATATAGACAAAGGAGGCAGAGTTTGGTTAAGTAACTTGCCCAAGTTTCCAGGTAGTAGGCTAAGGTTTGAGCTTAGCAGCCTGGCTCCGATATGATGATAGTATACAGCTCTCGAGAGCTGTCGGATATCTTCTTCACCAGGTACTGTAACAGATGCTGGAGAAGAGGCAGCAAGAGTGGAATTGGGAGGAGTGCACAAAAGGACTATGCTTTCCATTCACAGGGAGCTTACAGTGTGGCAGGGGAGAAACTAGCCCGTCATTCTTCTATCCGTGCTTCCTTTCACTGTTTCTAAACTTTTGACTTGACTTTCAGGAGTTATACTAAATTGAGCACAATTTCTGCAAATCAAAACTATTTTTAAAGGACATGGCATCTCAGATTTACCTCAGACATATCTTATGGGCTGAAGCTTTGTGCTTGAGTAGTAATTTGAAAACTGCCATCTCTGTCTGGTTTCCAATATCATCGCATTAATTCGGTTAGGTGAAAATTAGTCCCTGGATTATGGGCAAGTTTGAAACACCATGTGAATTACGTGGTAGTTTTCCAGTACCTTGGGATTTTGGGGGGTGCTAATAGATCTAGCTCTCATAGGCATTCACTTCAAACTCCTGCTTTTATAAGGAAACCAGAAACAGTTCAAAATTACTGAGCACGAGCTAGATAACTGAAAGAGATGACTAATTCGCATTGAATATTCAGATGCTCTGGCTACTGGTATATCGTGGCTTTGCAATAACCACATGAAACAGAGCAAGAGTACGTGAAGACAGGTTGTTGTTCCACTAAGCTCAGTCTTATACTCTACTAGATTTTAATCTGGAACTATGCATATTTCTCCGCCTCCCGTACTTGATGATAAATCTTTCAAACCAATATGAACTAAGAATTACATGTTTATTGGTTTTATTTAAAAATGGCATTTGTTAGGTTAGACTTGGGAATTATTCTTTGACATATTCAGTAGATTACTTTTACCTTCTTACATGTGTACCCACAGTTGAATATTGCCATTTTGTTAATATGAAACTCACATTTATTCACAGAAGTGATTTTATTTCAAAAACTTGAGAAAAATTAACCAAGTTCAAGGTATGTCATACTTACATATTTCCATTTGCCAAACATGAGGTTCTGAGGTATATCGACTTGGCAAGGCATGATAATGGTATCTCCATATGTTGAATTTACAGTATATAATCCAAGGCCTTTAGAGAAAAGAGGAAAGAGAGAAACATGATTTTAAGCATTTTCTTGAAGCAACAAAGTAAATAATTTAGTTCAAGATGCATGTCTTAATGAAGCTTATCTATGATAGTAATCTTTATATTAAATTACATACGAGAAGTACACCGCTATTTATAAATCAACAGCTACTAGGCCTTTGAATGTCATACAATTCAAATTTTACCAGGGAATAGAAAGGAACATAGTGAAGCTGCGGGTGGATTGTCTCCTTCATTCTATTTCATAGGAATGTGGGACCATATAAAGATTAGTATGTCTAAAATTCTTGAACCTAACTTAAAATAAATTTGTGTTTTGATTTGAAAATATTGTGAAATATATCTTCTAGAAAATTTAAAAAATCTGTTAAAAACTGAGAACTAATATGCATGAGACTGCAACTGAATTTTATTTATAAGGGAAGAAATGAACATGAAAATGGCTTCTTTCATAGTAGTGTGGGTTCAAATTCCAGATGGAAATTTAATTTTGCATAAAATATCAACATGGTAAGAATTTATAGTATGAAAATTCCTTTAACAGTATTGTTTATAAAGTTATTATCCTGCATTTTTGAGAGACAATCTAATGAATCACAATTTGCTACCATGGTAGAGAGAAGTAGCGGGTGTTGTTGAATTGAATACTGAATATACATATATATATATATGTATATATATTTTTGTATGACAGGCACCGGGAATCGAACCCGGTCTCTGGCATGGCAGGCAAGAACTCTGCCTGCTGAGCCATCGTGGCCTGCCCACATCAGGTATTTTTATACCATATTTTGTCTATAAAGATCTTTAACATTTAATACTAGTAACATTACATATGTTTTAAAATATGTCATAATTGGATTTAGAATGTGAAAGGACTATTTTAAACCGTAAACAAAATTTTTAAAAATGACACATCGTCCACCAGGTGGTGCTAGCATGTAAAACTACGGTAATCTGCAAACCATAAATAAAACCATTTTATGACTTTCTGAACAGGACAGAGTGGAGACCATCTTTCACTGTCATCCATCAATCACAACATACACGGAATTTTTTATGTAGGGCTAAAGATTATTACTCTTAATAAAGAAAAACGGTACTAAAATTTCTATTTTAAAATTCAACTGAGGGGCGGTGCGACGGTGACTCTTTGGCAGAATTCTTGCCTGCCCTACCAGGGACCCGGGTTCGCTTCCCCCTGTCTGCCCATGCAAAAAAAAAAAAAAAAAAGAGGGAAAATTCAATTTAGGAGGCTACTTTCTCTTTAAGCAATTTTGACCCAGTCAATAAGAATATTGCAAACAAACAAAAATGACATTTCCTGTAAATTTGCATCATAACAATTAGGATTTTGTTTTGGTAACCTTGTTAAAATACACTTTTAACTTTAAAATATAACATACAAAGTACAAGCCATGAGGATGCATTTTCAATGGCTAGTTGAGAAAGGTTTCCTAATATTACTTATTGTATGACATCAGTGTCCTAATGAAAAATTACCTCAATAATTTTTAATTGTTTCATGTTCCCCAAACAGTTACTTTAATCTTTTTTTTAATTTCGGACTATTGTAAAGCATTGATTTTCAATTAATGCATTAACATGAATTAATTAATTCTGTAAATGAAGAAATAATCTCTTCTGTCTTGTTAAAATAAAAGTGGTGGGGATTTAGAATATAGTTTCAGACATGCAAATAATGACAGCTAAGACACTGCTTCATTCCACAATACAGCCTTTGTTTACTATGGCACTTTAACTGCTAAAGTGGAATTTCTACCATGTATTTTAAGACCTAGATATTCTCCACACAGATTCAGGTCTACTAAGCCAAGAAAACCTTTTGTGATTTAAGAACTTGGTTTTCAACAGTTTAGAGTGAGGCCTCTGACTATATAAATAACTGTAGGATGTTCTGGATCTGCATCTTAAATTATGTCTGGAAATGCATTTCTATTTGTCTCCTATCATCACGCAAGCATACCCTCCTTTGCAATTGATGGTCCTTCCATGGCTGGTCAAGGTGAAACAGTTTACAGAGCTTAGGTACCAAGGAAGTGAAGACTTTGGCAGACATAGGGAAATAAGAACATTTCTTTTTCAAAATTTAATGTTTTACAGTTTCTCACTGATCATTTTTCTTCCTTTTTCTATAGAAATTCAATATGACATATGCACGCCAAATTTTGTAGTAGGTTTTAAAGCTGTAAGAAGTTCAAGTGCGGAGTGTATTAGCATGATGAAAACACAATGACACCAGGAAAGGTGCCATCTCTTTTTAATCTTTATATCCCCAGGACCAGTGCTTGGCATTTAGAGGGCATCTAATAAAGTTATTTCTCACTTGAATGTTGTGGATTTCTTTCCATTATGGATATCAAATTGACACCTTTGAAAATCAAGGAGGAACTGATAACAGTGGAACTCTGAGTATTCTTATTCCTGCCACATACTCTAAAGGCTGTCAAATGTTGTCTTGGATGTGTAGGGAACTTGGATTTTATCCTCATATGATGCTCTTTGTCTTGAGGGAAATGAACAAAAAACAAGGACATTTTGTAAGAGTTCTTGGATGGAACTACAGAGAGGACATTCTCCGTTCGCTATCAAGAGAATTTAAGATTATTTGTGTTCTGTGATTTGCAAATGAAACTATGAAATGCCACTTTCCTGACCTGTAATGACCATAAAGCAAAGAGTTGTTTTTAAAAAGCATTTAAAAATTCGTGTATCTTGGTCTTTCGATGAGAGCTCAAAATCCAAAATCAGCCAGGACAGTACAGACAGACTCTGAAGAGCTGAAGAAGCATGGCAGAAATAAAATGTGGTAATGAGAATGAAGGCAGACATAAGGGCAGCAGGGAAAAGGCCAACAGTTACAGACATAAGCACTGGTCTACAGACCTCAGGCAGAATGAATGGAATTATGAGCCATAATCATGATGATTTTAGAATCAATTTTCAAGTTTGTTATAATCATAACTTTCCTCTTATGCTAAGAACCTGACTCCGGGGTTCATCTGAGAGCAGGGCGAAAGGCTCGGGCCTGTGCAAGGACTAAAATATTTCACCCTTAGGGGGATGAAGTGGCTACAGAGGCCACTGTGATTTGGTGATGAATTAGCATCCTAATTTCTTAATGTTTGAGATGAAGTGCCAGCAAGACCCAAAGTACCTCTCAATACAAATGATTCTGTTTAAACTGCTCATTGAAGAAAGCTTTTTATCTTTGACTTGCCAAGTCTGGCTTGAATTTAGCTTATTCGAATTTCCCCCCCTGCAATATTAGTTCATTAAATTATTCATGGTTTTGCAGCCTGAGATTATTGGCACTATTACCAATAGAGAATGCCTATGATATCTTTCCTCAAAGAGGCTAAATGTAGACTGTAAAAGGAATATGCCCATGTGCATCAGTGTGTACATGTTATGTTGATGGGTATATGCTTATGGAAGAGACACCTTAAGTATGGCTGGAAACTAACCTATTTCAAATGTGCTCTATAAATGTAAGGTATTATTGTGAATTATTATTATTACTGTTGCTATCAAAATGTCATTGTTTACAATAAAATAAAAAGTAGGGTGCAGGGGTGGTTCAGTGGTAGAATGCTTGCCTGCCAAGTGGGAGACCTGGGTTCGATTCCTGGACCACACATGCCCCCCTCCCTCCCCCAAATTAGTTCTATTTGAGAAGCAGTGTGTAATTATGTAGGCATTTTAAAATAAAAGGTTATTTTAAAAGGTAAAGAAAATAGCATTAGAAAGGGAAAATAGGAGAATTTAGTGGAAAAACAATGGGGTAAGCAAAGCATAAGAACAATCGCTCAATCAAACAATTCTACATATAAAAATCTCAGGCCAGAGACCATACATGTTAGTTACAGCCATGCATTTTGTACATAGCAAACAAGTTAAAGAGGCACCCAAAACCAGTCTGGCAAAATTTTGAAGTTAGGCAAATAATTTTTATTTCTAATTGAAATTATTAAAATGTAATAATTTTGTTCATATTGGTGAGAAATACATTCTTCAAATAAACTAATTTTTAAGGACTGTAGAGTCCAGAAATCATTCCCTTTGCATTGCTGACATATGAATTGCAATAGATTAAAATTCAGAATCTGCCAAAACATTTCAAACAGAAGAACAGCAAAAAGTCTAGAAAATAGGATGAGAATAAACAGAGTCTATTTTTATATACTGCAATTCAGTATGAATAATTATCATTTATTGCACTGATACTTTAATAGCACCATCGCCCTCAAAAGCACTTACTGAGCTCTGTAGGTGCCTGCTGTGGGTGCCAGGTGTCGTAGAAGCTTTATTCATGATTACAAACTGGCTCAGAGCGCAATGATTTGAGAATAGGTATAGCCCAAAGAATGTAGAGTAAAAGCCAGTTTTTAGAAATTTTCTACAGATACATTTGCACAAGTGCAACATGGGGAAAGAGGTAAATAGACATGGAATTTATCCTCAGAAATTGCTTTCATATTTAATCTGACCCATTTTGACAGGCAAACGTGCTAGTGTTCCTATTTGCTTTATCAATGAATTAGGATATACACAACTCTAACATGTACACATTTTCTAAAATCAGTTTATGGTAAGGTTTCTTTGCCTCAGGACTACTGATATTTTGAGCTGAATCAATCTTTATTTAATAGACTGCCCTGTGTGTTGCAGGATGGTTAGCATCTCTAGTCTGTATGAATTAGATGTCAATAGTTCTACCCCCAGACATGACAACCAAAAGTGTCTCCACACATTGCCAAACAAACCCTGAAGGGAAAAATTGTTTCTTCCAATACCCATTCAGTTGTGAACCATTAATTCAGACCTTTAACTTTTGGCTTTTTTAATTCAACAAAACTGTTTTCCAATAAAAGTTATCTTAAGTAAAATAGAACCAAAGTGTGAGACTAAACAATCACTGAATGCAAATGAATAATGGAGGCAGAAATGATATTTAATAGCATCTGGTTATGTTTCTCAAATGAGTACTATAATGGAAAATGACAAAATTCACGTTTGTTTTCTTTATAGAACTATCATATATTATATTAAACTTTATATAGCAGAAATGGTTCCTGAATGATAATTTGGTTCCCAATTTCTTCTCAGAAATGACAAAAACATTGTCTTAGCAAATCTCCTGTAGGGACCACAATCAAGTACAAATTATACACACCATATAAGTTTTCTTTCACATTTTTATTTACCATGATAAATTAAAATAATTCTACTGATAGAGTGTGGGGAGTAGATGCCTTTTAAGTGTCTTCCAGAACTATGATTTTATGATCCAGTGATACAAAGTTATCTTATCTCACAATTCCTCCCATACTTCTATTGTGTTAAACAAGAGTTAAGGTTTTTCTCAAGGTCATGCAACATATAACAAGATTTTGGGTGTGAATGCGTGCCAAACTAGAACCTGTAATTCCTAAGTAATTTGGAGTGCATGGTGAATGAAAGCGGACATCTGATGAAATACAATGACATTTTATGAAATAGAAAAACAGGTTTCTTTCTGGCCTTTTTTTTTTTTTTACAATTTCCCTTTAACAGACTTGGGGCCAAGTTTTGTCTTTGTTGAATGTGAAGAAGGGATATGTTTTTTCAAAATTTACTTTCTGTATCACCCTTCACAAGTGTCATACATGCATTAGGTGCATATTGAGTAATCCTTATAAATAGTCAAGATAGTAAATCTTCCTTTCTGTTTCTTCCAAGAGCTCCTACAATCTAAAAATGTCTTACTTTATATCTTTTATATAAGCAGTTGAGTCACTGTGGAATGACATTTAGAGGGAAAATGTCCATCCTACTAAATTATAAAATATTGTCTGTTTCCAAGAGAATGTTTTAATATATGGATGTGCTCTTTATTTTACTTCCAAGTTTGATATCTTAAAATGCCCTAAATCTTTATATTTTTGTTAGTTTACATGTCAATTTAATAATCCATATCATGTCATAGGCAGGAGATCTACATAAACAATGCAATTTTAAAATACAGTATCTGTTGTTGCATTACTGTGTAGAAAACTGCCCCCTCAATTTACCACTGCCTGATATCTCATTATACTACTATATACTAAAATTATACTCATTATACTCATTATTGTACAAGCGTGGAGTGCTTTATGAGGCTGGATAATTCACAATTCCTTCCAGTTAGACTGCGCTCTTCCCTTTTTCTACTTAATTTTTTTATCATTCCTTAGGCCCATCCATTCTGGCTAAATACTCATGTGTCCTCTAGGGTTTATCTCTACAGTCAACTATCTGTATATTCATTCACTCATCAAATATTTATTGAACACCAATTATATGCAAAGTGCAAGATGTGCTTTGCGTGCATGCATGCGTGTGTGTGATATAAATAAAATACCAAGAACAAGATGGTATACTATTGTATCTTAATAGGTAAACTAAGTACTATGAGAATGCAGAGAATGGAATCCTGGCAACTAGCCCTAGGATATTTAAGTTTACCTAGAAGCTGAATTTACGATTTCTGTAGATGGGAAGTCAAAGGCTATTGAATCTGCATGTCACAGGTGGGGATCATGTAGGGGCACTGAGTTAGATACTTGGTGGTCTCTCTTATGACAAGCATCTATTTTTATTATTGTGATTTCTATGGAGTAGATCCTTCATCTTCATAAAGAATATGTTCCAAATCAATAGTATTCTCAATTCATAAGTGCAAAATTTCCCTAGTAAATTGCAAAAAAAGTTAGACCTCTTCAATTTTCCTTAGCTTTCAACATCACTACTAGCATTGGGATTCCATTTGGGGTCATTTTAATGTGTAAGAGCAATTTTTATTTAGAAATTATTTAAATCAACATAACTGATTTAAGTTGTGGATCTTGATTTTAATTTTTGAGTGACGCCTCATGAATTTAAAGCAGAAAATGTGCAAATCTACTATACTTTCTACTGTACTTGTAGAGATTTCTTAACTAGGGAAACATGAATGAACTCCAGGGTATTTATGAATCCTCCACAAATACAAACAAAATTTGTGGTATGCCAGTATTTATGGTATACTGGTTTAGTGTTCTAGAAAGAGGATTCAAATTTTCACCTTATAGTCAAAGGAGACCTTGAATCAAAAATAAAAGTTTAAGGTTGACTCTCAATTGATTAAAAACTATGGAAACACAATTGGATGGTATTGATCCAATTTTAAAATGCAAATGCCCTTTGATTTAGCAATTCCACACTGTTGGGAACCTAGCCTACAGAAGTTTTTGCATAAATGAACAATTGACATACAAAAATGTTGGAAAACTGTAATAACCTTAATGTTACTCAATATGGGAATGATAAAATAAAGTACATATCCTTATAATCACTGACCCATTAAAAAGAAGTGAGAGTTAATTATGAAGATTTTTTTTTACTTTACGTATTTTGGTATTTATAATTTTTATAATTCACTCATCCATTCATTCATTATTCATTCATTCAAGACTATTGCATGCCTACTCTGTCCCAAGCACTATTCCAAGGAGGTTGATGTAACAGGGAACAACAACAACAAAAAAAACTGCTCCTAATGAATTTAAATGCTAGTAATATATATTAATTCGTGTATTAAAAAGTTTAATTTGTGCTTACTTCGGCAGCACATATACTAAAATTAGAACGATACAGACAAGATTAGCATGGCCCCTGTGCAAGGATGCCACACAAATTCATGAAGCATTTCATGTTAAAAAAAGTTTAACTTATTTTTTAAAAAGGAAATATTACCAGTTTAATTCCTTCTCTAAAACTGCAAGCTCTTTGAGGGAGAGGGCAATATTTTATTCATTTTGAAATTCTTTGCAACACCCTCAATGTTGTAGTCGCTCAATAGATAATAATGTGTAAAATTAAAGCACTACTTCACTAAATTGAAAAGAAATATATATGATCAATTTGTTCATATTCTTTTCTCTAAATTTAACATTCCACATTCCACATTCCACATGCTATTCTTTAAAATTCAAGGATTACAGCAAGTGGTGGGGTGTGGCTGCAGAGATTAGAAATGAATGTCTGAATATCTTCCAGGAAAAACTAGATTAGCTTTAAAACACTTTTTAGTGGAATGTACTATAGATGCAAAAAAAAGTGCACAGATCTAGACATATTTCAAATGTCAATAAAAGCACTCAACTTTAGCAATTTTTTGGCAGTTATCCTCACATTCTTTGTTCTGAGGAGAAGAGAGGGATTCCCACACACTTGTCCCCCAGCAGTACCTCTGTGTTACCAAGTATTTATTCCTAAGTGATGAGTTTTTGACTAGGCTATGGGGCTTATGCCAATATGGCCAGGCACAGGTCCCTTCATAGGGACAAACTTAAATAAACCACTGCATGTTCTGTGTGCGTGTTATGTGGAGAAGCGGGGATACATTGAAGCCAACATTTAAAATGATAAGAATATAATATTCTATGCTAGTTTTTATAGTGAAGGAACTAAATAAAAGTGATGTTTACCCATGTTTTCCTTTTTATTATATATTTTTGCTCATTATAACATTAAGTATTCATATAATAGTTTATGTTACTTGAAGTTCATGAAAGTGACTTTTTTTTCTATTATCATACTTAAGTATCTAGAAATTGAGGTTGTATTTTAAAGGTGCCCTCTATTTAGTTATATAATTAGTCAATGCAATTAACATAATAGGTTAAAATATTATTTCCTCCACCCCCCAAAACTCAACTTCTTGTATTAGTTCTTAAATCGTTTATATCCAAATTCTAAGGATTTAATTTGGGAAACAGCTTAAGAGATAGATTGAAGAAACTGGTATTTGAACACTCTCCTAGGTTAAAATAATGCAAAGGGGGTGGGCCACAGTGGCTCAGCAGGCAAGAATGCTTGCCTGCCATGCCAGAGGACCTGGGTTCGATTCCCGGTGCCTGCCCATGTTACAAAAAAATAATAATAATGCAAAGGAAAGATGAGTATACTTGCATCAAAGTTCAGGTTTAACTATTTGAGAGCATCAGTTCTACTGTAAATGAAGAAAAATTACATTTTTCTGTGCATTTTAACAAATAAATTGTACTTGAATTCTAAATGCAGTTCTTCTTAGTGAGAAGAATAACTGTACTGTATTCATGAAGACATTATCAACAAGAAAACAGACGCAATGCTTCACAAAAGGACTTAACTGCATCATCTGAAGTAATGGAAACTTTTGGAATTTAGACAAGGGTCTGTCTTCAGAAAGAGTTCATAGTTATTGTGGCATTATTATATTTGTTTTCTGCAAATAATTTAATGTCATGACAACAAAAAGACCCCTTGATTTGAGACATTTTGAAATGGCCCTTGATAATGCTCCCAAATCCCAAAACAACAAATTCCCACTAGCTTTAGGAATTTTAGCTTTTTCTAAGGCAATTCCTTAAAATGCCTTAGAAAAATATGTCACAAAGATATGTAGCCGATGAGATTATTATTGTTTTCATAGACAGCATGTTATTAACAACTTGTGATAACTGTATTGCTTAAAATAATATCCAACAACATTTGAATTACATGCAGACTTGTAGAATTTTGTTTTATCATTGAGGTAGTGGATTAACAGGGAGAGCAATGACTTCTTAGGTCTGCCGGATGAGTAGAGTAGAAAACTTTTGTTTCTGTAGTGGTTGAGCAGTCTTGTCCAGTATGCTAGCACCTGGTATAGTACATATTCTCTATATAACTTTGAACAAAAAATATTTACATGAATTGAAATAGCCTTTTGCTCTTTTATTCAGAATCCCAATTAGCCTTGTCTATGTCTCTGGAGGCTATAGATTTGTAAAATCCTACATGGTAAGTAATAAAGGTTAAAAAGCATTTAATAGTTTTTTCCACATATTCAGTGCAGCTTGCTGGCTGATTTCTTAGGGCCTTAGATATGTGCAAATTCCATGCTTTTTAATTGACAGCTCTCCAGAGGAGCTGCAATATAAGTTAAGGCTATCAGGCTATCAGAAGAAAACGATGGCTTTCTTTGCCATCTCCCTCTTACTCTAAGGACTAAACTCCACTTATGATAAGGAGTTAGTTTTCTAGCTTGAGGGGGAGAGAGAAATGGAAATGTCTGCCCAAGATAAATTTTTTTAGAAGAGGATAAATCTACTGGAAAGATAAAATTTTTAAATAAAACAAATAGATGCATATACATTTAGGTGAAATCATCTTTCTGCATTCAGAGAGCTTGTGGCACCTCAAGAGCCCAATGACCACAGAGAGCTAAATTCATTGCAGCTTGCCCACAACGGGAACTCAAATGCATGAACTTAGAGAGGCAATACTGTCATCTATTAATATTTTAACAATAACTTTTCTCCTACTCCATTTTTCCTGACAGTCATTATTCTTAATTGATGAGTGGGAGGAAAAGCGGGAAAGAGAACAAGATAATTTAGGAAGGCAATAAGTAGAAATGAGAAATATAGGAAGTTATATTGAAAGGTAGTTTTATCATTTCTAAGGCTGTCAGAAGGGAGGAATGATTTAAAAATCCTGTGAGATCTGGACCTGCATTTATTTGCCTTTTCCTTATTCCTAAAGATTTTAACCATCTAAAAACATCTTACAGCTCCAGCGACTAGTTGGAACTTGGAAATATGCCATATTTATGTTGTTAATTTGGAAAATAGTATAATGTCCCCAGAAAAGTTTTGGGAGACTATCAGGGACAAGATAGTCAAAACAGAAAAAAAACAGGAAAGGAAAGAAGCAAGGAAGGAAGGGAGAAAAGGAAGGAAGAAGGAGTCAAGGGAGGAAGGAAAAGGAGGAGAAGGGGAAGGAGAAGAGAAGAAGAAGAGAAATAAGAAGAAAAAGGAAGGAACAAGTCTAAAGCAGGAATATGGCATTTCTATAGCCTGTGATTACACAAGAAATCAAGCATGGAGGTAGTTAGCTTGATCTATACATGAACACCTTTCCTGAATACGACTTGCATTCATTTGGTTTTCCTTGCTTATTTGATTAAGTTTGCCTCATAAATTAGCTGCCTCTATCTCATGACTTCACCTCCTTATTTAAGCAAAACGAATCCATTCACTAAATAAATGCTTCTTTCCCTTTGTCTGTTACCTAGGGAAAAAACATGGGGTGTGGTGGACATGACTCTGCAACCCACAGACCCCCAGCTGCAGGGAGTGTAACTTACCAAGGGCTCCAGCGGCTGCAACCTAATATCCATCACCAGGTTTGTGCTAAGGAAACGCTTCCCACTGGCTGTTCCCAGTTAATGACTGAACACAGATAAATGTTAAAGCAGACAAATTTTGGGGAGAAAAAGAGACTGCCCTGACTACTGACTATGACTCGGGGATTCCCTATGGCCTCTCTGAACGTTCGTTAAGACTGCCACGACATTCTAGGATGCTCCCATCCAGCCTTCCTCCTCTCTCTGTCACTCAAGGCCAGACGTGCATTGCAGTATGATGCTTCACGCCTAGTCCCTCCATATTTCTTCCTCACGTTGGGGTTTCCTTAATACAATTTTAGCATGTTTAATCCACCTTGTGACCTGCTTCTCAGACTATCCTACCACATGGGGGAAATTAGGCAGGCCATATCTATATTAACCCTCCTTTGAATTTAGTAGTATCAGTTTCTAGAAATTAGGATTTCTAAATGAATGCAGTGAAAAACGTGCACATTGATGTAATAAGAGGATGGCTAACTTAAAAATAAAACACATTTGAGCATTAATAATTAAAAAATGGACATTTTTATGGTGCTTTTTAGTTTGCAATGCTCTTTTCTATACATTGTGTGGTTTTGCATTTGGACCTCACAAAAACTGGGTGCTGAGTAAAAAGACCTACATGGTAAATAAATATTATGACATTTCATTTTCCTGATAAGAAACAGTCCATCTACAAAGCCAAGATTAGCCCAACCTCACCAAGCCGGTATGTGATGGAGCCGGAGCTCAGAGTCCAATTCTCAGTTCAAGTCCAATTCTCATCACTATTATTTATATATACAGAAAATGATTGCATGTTCTTATTTCATTTTATATTATGGTTAACAGGATTAGTGTTTGGCAATTATTTGTTTTTCCATATTTAAACAGATATTAAGAATTAATTATAGTTTGGTGGGTCTAGAAAAAAACAAAGAAATGAGTACCTCTTTCTCAGGGGAATAATATATGGCAATTGAGTATTTACTGTCAGGAAATACACTAATTCTTATCTATGATAGCTCATCTAATTCTCAAAATACATTAGAAACCTCCCCCAAAGCCTAGATGAGCATTGTGCAGGTCAGGAACCAAAGGTCTAATGGAACCCTTTACTGCAGCTATGTTACTCAATGAAGAAGCAGGAGTAGCATTATCTATGCATTTCTCATACTTAGCACAGTAGAGTTAATACAATAAACCTCCAAGAAAAATTTATTGAATGAAAATAAACAACAAACCTTCTGACTTCAAAACTAGTGCCTTTTCCTTGCCAGCAAAAATACTTTTTTACAATTATGACTTTTAAAAATTGATGCACATAGTTTCTACAGCCATGGAATACATTGTATATTTAGTCAGTCTCATCCAAATTCCCTAGGTTTAGGGGGAGGGAAGGACATAAAAATCTTCAAGGGCAAAGCTTTGGCTTCCATCAGCAAAGGTGATTATTTGCATCCCAGTATCTAAACAGCTGAATCCCTAGACAGATCTAAGCAGGTGTTGACTTTCCAACAGAGTACTAAGACCTCTGATGAACAGTGTCCTGGGTTGCTGTGCTGCAGCTCAGCAATTGCTGTTTTATGATTATGTTTCCCACGTATTTTCAATTCCACTGAGGTGCTAAAATATTCGTTTTATCCGTCCATTTAAAACAGACAATTAATTTGATAATTTGTTTATGGCTACTGCTTAGAGATATAATGACACTCAAAATTCCCCTACCTGAATATTACAATATCACCTCTTAGCCTTTGCTATTTTTAGCAGCTTTTAAAGACAGTAGCGTTGTTAGGTTAAAAAAGATTCACTATTTCTCACATTAAAAGAATCAGGTTTTAGTAATTAGCTGTAAAAATCCCAGCAGGGCTTCAGATTATATTGTACGTTTTGTTTATGAATCTTTTTTGAGCCTTATAACTGAAAGTACTCCTAACCGCCCCCCCCCTCCGAAGTAATTAATCGGAAACCAAACAAGCAAATAAAATAGAAAAGACTGGAATATTTAGACTGCATCATTGTCTGAAAAACCTCTAGTAATTCCCAAGTTGTTTCCTTTCAGAGTCCTACAAAAAATATGCTGTTAAGTATGTATTCTTCACCATAATTTTACCTCTCTGTGTATTACAGCAGAATGACAACAACAACCTGGAATCTATCTGAATATTTTTTTCTTTTTAATGTTTTGTGAATTGCAGGCAGCCTCAACATACAAATATGATCATTGGTGTAATGTTCAACCAATAAGTATTTATTAAACCCTTCTATGTACCTAGCATGATTTTAGAGAACTTTATTATTCAAAAAATCATAGATTCTTACCTTTAACGTTAAAAATTGGAAGTACATCTACGAGGGGAATTTTCCATACAAAAATTATCTATCGGTCAACAAGGCAAAAAAATATATGTTCAATGGAAAGAACTGGTATATATATATACTTCTGTAAGATAACATTATGGGGCAGGCCACGGTGGCTCAGCAGGCAGGAATGCTCGCCTGCCATGCCAGAGGACCTGGGTTCGATTCCGGTGCCTGCCCATGTAAAAAAAAAAAAAAAATATATATATATATATATATATATATATATATATATATATATATATATATATATATATAATGGTATATTAGTTTATTCTTCTGCTCCTACAGTATTTGGCACATTATCTCTTTGATGTCACTAAATGAAAGCTAGAGAGATATAACAGCTAATCTTTATTGAGCACTTATATGAAAAGCACTCTTTTAAGCAACTTACACAATGTAATTTATTTATATATATATATACCATTGTGGAAGTATCCCATTCATTACAAAACCTTTGTGGTTGTAAGACAATTTATGAGGATATATATGGAAAAACCAATGCAATTTATTGAAAATGTAAAATTGAATGTGTCTGGTGAACAGACCATAGAAAATATTGGTTAAATTTTCATCCAATATTGTTGGTATAATCAAGAAATTGTAAAAGGCTATTGTTAAATTCAAGAGGCACAATGGGCAGTCAATTAGAATTATTATTTTTTTATTATTGACCTGTGCTAAATATATGTAACTTTGTTCTTGATAGAAATCTTAGAATTTTGTTTCCTCTAAACTTTTGAAAATCAAATTTTCCTAAAACAAAAGTTTCAAATTCCTATTAATTTATTAAATTTGATGTAAAGTTATTGATTGGCTATATAGATATGGTATTGCTGCTGGGCATATAACATAAATAAATCATTTCTGCCAAGGGGTTAGAAACATAGAAAAGACAAATGAATGCAATTAGAAACACAGTATAGTTCTTAAGACCTGGTCTCTTGACTCAGACGGCCTGGTTCTCAATCAAGGCTCTGCTACTAACAATCTGGGGCCCTCCAGAGGATTATTTAACCTATTAGTGTTCATGTTTCCCAAATATAAAATAGACAATAATCATTGAATCAAGCTCATTGGATTATCATGAATATTAAATAAATTACATTGTGTAAGTTGCTTAAAAGAGTGCTTTTCATATAAGTGCTCAATAAAGATTAGCTGTTATATCTCTCTAGCTTTCATTTAGTGACATCAAAGAGATAATGTGCCAAATACTGTAGGAGCAGAAGAAAAAACGAATAATAGGCTGGAGAAGACCTTGCCCCAAGAGGAACACTTGTATTCAATCTTATCAGATGACGATTTCTTCAAGTGAAAAAAAAAAAAAACAAAGGAAATTACATGGATTAGAAAGACTGGGAGCAAAAGGCGTAATCTTGATCAGCCAGTGCAGCTGAGGTTTAGGGCACGGAAAGGACAATGAGGAGAAATGCACACAGGAAGATAGTTTTGGGGTAATAATTTGAAAGCCCCGAAATAATAACTTAAAGAATCTAGACTTTATCCTGTAAGGAATGTGGAGGCAATAAAAGGATTTGGGATTTAAAGATGGCAGTGAAGTGGTTAGATTTTTGCTCTGAAAGTTATTTTAAAGTGTGGAGAATAACCAGCTGGAAAAGGGACTAGGGAAAGGTAACCTTGCTGGAAAGATATAATGTTTAGAAGATTGTGTAATGACAATGAAATAGGGTAGAAGGAATGGAGAAGTGGAGGAACGCTAAAGAGGAGATATTTCCAAAGTGGTATCGATACAAGCTTCAGTAAGTCTGCTGCATACTGCAGCTACAAAGTTCCCATTTGTCAACATAGCTACGTACACTGCTAGCTGGCAGAACAGCTAATACTTAGTCTCTGTAGAAGCACATCATACACTACGTGTAAAATCACACACTCGCATAGCAAATAGGAAAGCTGCCTTTTGTGTTAGCTCTTTGGAAAAGCTTGAGGCTAAACAAGCAGAACAGTCCAAAGCAAATATTAACTGGTGGTGTTAGGTGCCTGGATTTTCGAACGCAAATTGTTAATGTAAAATGCATTTTGGCTTTAACACATGCAAGCCCTTTTCAATAAAAAAGCCTTACACACTACAGAAGGAGACAAACCCAAAGCTGGAACTTAAACAGTTCTAAAGAAACATTGTTTGTTTTTGAAGCTTTGTGCTCACCAACTGAGTTTTGTGACAAAGAACGTACAAAAATGAAATGTAAAAGAAAAAGCCTAGAATATTGTGCTTTTCAGTCACTACTGTTTTTTCTTTTTTCCAGAAGTTTCTGAATTCATTAAAGATATGAAAGGTGTTTCCAAAGAAAACACTGATGAGTGGATTAAGAGTCCCACACAAAGCCAGAGCCACTGTACTGTTATTGTTTAAACATTTCAATTCAGGGTGATAGTGTGACCAAATTTAGCCACCAAAGAATGTATTGCTGTTAACATCTTTACTGGTAAAATTCAGTTTTGCTTTACAATGCCTCTTCTTTATGGGGGTACGTGGAAAATATGACTTACATATTTTTTCAAATATCTCTTGCAAATTACCAAAGGCTAGAAGTTAGCAGCTTCTGTTGTTCTTGTCTTTCCTACCCAGTCGTCTAAAAAGGGTAGTTGACAAGCTGTGCTCTGGCATGCTGGGAAGTCAATCCATTTGAATAACCTGCACCTGCCTGGCTCCTGCTTTTTCTCCTATTTGCCATTCAGGGACTCCTTGGAATTCTGCTTTACTGTACTTCCTTTAAATGCCCCAACTTTGGGATATGATTTACAAAATCAAAGCCATACATCCCCAGGACGAACTGTAATGTCCACCTAGGCTGTCATCTTTAAAAATGTCACCTGAAAAAAAAACCTGTTGCCTGACATTGATATTGTACAGCAGATGATAAAATATCTATACCAAAATTTAGCATAACATAAGTTTTATAACTCGTAATTGAAAGAACACGGTTGTGGGAGTCTAGAAAACCAAGTTCATGTCTCATCTTTACCTCTAATTGTGACCTTGCTTTTCTGGGACTCAGTTTTTCACACATAACAGGATTTAAAATAAGTCTTAAATATTCTGAAATTCACATTTCCCAATATGAGAAAAGCATGCATTTAATTTTCAGCTGTGATTTGAAGTCATATTACTTTTATACGTGTACAGGCAAAAAATTTTAAAAAAGAATGTTTCAGATTTCTTCTATGCATTTTATACCAGTTTTCCGTAGGAATTTCCAATGAATATTTTAGTAACTTGACATTGAACAAAGTTTGGTTTTGATTTCTAATACTTTCATTTGATGGCTGTTTTTTTTTACAACTGAGTTTGTTTTAGGTTGGTTACTACTATAACTTAAAAGTTATTACAAATTTTTATTACCTTAGCTTTGTAATATGCTTTGAATGTTGGCATGCACCATGTTTTATATTTCTCTAACAGTACTATCACAATATGCTTGTGAGTTCAGAAACCATGCTGTAGAAAGTTCTGATCCAAGCCTGGAATCAATTTATTTAAATTTTGAACAAACTGAATTAATATTATTTTATTTTAATTACTGTCATAGATAATAAACTGCCTTTCAAAATCAGGGTAATAGTTCATGTATTCAGATTCATAGGAAAAAGTAGAATATCAGGTATAATTTTCTAGGTAATTGAAATCCAACTCTTTGGTACCATGTAGACTTTTAATTATCTTATACGGAAAACTTTTGGACCACATTGTATTTTACTGTGATTTTAAATCAAGTGGTATGATAACTAATATTTTTTGTAGTAGTTAAAATCACTTTCTAAATACATCCTCTCTTAAACCAAGTATTATTCAGAATGTAACTGAAATTTTCTTGATAACTTAGTTCTGAAACCATATACTCTGCTACAATTCAACGAGGTTCTCAAAAGTTAGTTAAAGTGTTAAAACTATTTGCCAGTATTACAACAGGCCCCACCCCACCAGGATTTAAAAATTCCTATATTTTTAAAAATGATATGTCTGTCTTTTCTCTCACTATTTCTGTCAGTTGTCACTTTTGCTAATGATGACAGCTCATATTTGCATAGTACTTCATATTTTTCAAAGCACATTCCCATACATTGCTCCATGTTATGTCTCACAGCCCCTTTCCAATTTGCCCCTAAAGTGCTGGGCCTTTGAAACCAAGATAATCAAACTGAAAAAGAGAGCCTATTTAAAGAGTAAACAGTCTCTGAATGAGGGTTCCAGGGAGTTTATTTAAGAATAAAGTTTAGTTTGTGGGCATCGACATTTATTTTGGGTGCTCAGAAGTTTTTTGTTCCCCATGGGTTCTTGGCTGGGCCCTGGATGGTTGGGGTTGGCAGATAAGCATCCCCCACATCTGTTGTTGCAATTTTATAAAGAAATACATAATAATTTAGAGATGTGCTTTAGAATGAGAAATGACCTTTAGTGATTATTTAATTCAGATTACTCATCATATAACGAAGGAAGTTAAGGACCAGAAAATTTAAAGTGGTAAAGGCAGAACATGGTTTAGAAAATGACTGTCTTGACTCTCAGTCTAATAGTCTTTTTATTAACACACACCTTGCATTTATTCTAAATAGGCTTCGTATCTTTAAGATACTGAGCTTTTCTGGAAGTTTAGCACAAGTGATTTGATGAGGATGATACATTTTCAAATGTATATACTATTACACACAATGAAGCACGTAATAGAAGATTCCCTTTCCCATTATTAAACTGTAAACATTGCATCAGTATTTTCTCCATAGTTTCTGAAACTGGAGAGGGAAAAGTTTAAATGAGAGATTGATTTTTTTTTTAACGCCATCTAGCCATCCACTATGCAAAAAAACCTGCATCTTGAAAATGTAGACTCTTTTAAAAAAGGAAAGGAGAGTGGTGTGTCAGTGACTCAGTGGCAGAATTCTTGCCTGCCATGTCAGAGACCCAGGTTCGATTCCTGGTGCCTGCCCATCCAAAAAATAAAGGGGGTGTAGGAAGGGAGGGAAAGAAAGGACTACAGGAAGTTAGTCATTCATTGCATATTAATATTAAGGAAGTATGGCAATTTCTTGTGTTTTAATAATTTTCTCCCATTTAATATAAACTACAATTAATTTTAGTTAAATCAGCATAGATAATCCCTGTGTAGCTTTCTCTCAATAAGGTAAGACCTGTTAAATTGATCACTTTAAAGTGGTGGTGTGACTAAAGTGACCTGTTACTATTCATTCAAAATACTTGACTTCAATTAACCAACATAATTTTTAGCAAATATTTTGGCATTAGAGTGACTGCCAGTTTTGACTTGATATCAAATTCTTTTCAGGAGTTGAGAACAAGGAAAAAAATGATTACCTATTACAGTTTTTAGTGCATCTTCTTGTTTGTCAAATGAACACATTGGAACAGAAGGAAAATGGAGCAAGATTATACTTTAACGAAACATTACCTAATGGAATAAAATTAGTGTATATATCTCTCTTTTGAAAAGTCAGATTTGCAACTCTTTGGTACTTAACAATTTTGCATCATGTTTATACCCTAACAACTTTGTTTATACTTTGCAAAAACGAAAAGTATTTTTTTTTTCTGGGTTAGGAGAAATTGGCTTAAATATTGGCAGATTTATTCTCATGGCATATTCATGATGATAAACACGTTTAGCATTCGCAACAGAATTACAGAGAAGACATGCTACTGTCAATTAATGTTTAAACTGAGGTGGTGAAGTCAGGTATAACATTTAAGAAGTGAACTGAGATTTTAATCACTATGAACCTTCACAAAACCTGTTATGGAGCGTCCTGGGTAGAGCAGAGAGATGCTAAACCATAGCGAACTGGCCTTCTACAAACTGGCTGGGAAAAACAAAGTGGTTGTTAATTAAAAGAGCAGATATTATATTATCTTGAACAAGCTAGTATTCATTAATGGCATAGCAATCTAAATATCCAATTCAAAAAGCTGGTTCACCGTGCTTTAGAGTTAAGGAGAGATGGGGTGGAAGAGAAAGTAGAAAAGAGGGGTAGCCATATTTGCACTCATTGCTTAGGGTATGCTCTGTTCTCTCTAGAGATTACAACAGCTTTCTTTCAGCGGACCATGAGGAAATGCCTTTGGTTCTGTTTGCCTTCTCTGCTAATGTTTACCTCACTTAATCATTTGCATTTAAACTTGATAGACTAATTACATCAAACAAGGATCTTTCCATCCCCCAGCAGATTTCAATCACTGAACTGTTAATTGATACGTAGGAGAACAGACATGAACCGGTATAGAACACATTTTTAAAGCTTTTTTTTTTTACGTCTTGCAAGATAGGATTAAAGGACTTTTCCATACATGGTTGGAAATTAAAGCCAAGTTAAAATTTTGTGAGATTTTTTGCTTAATATTTGGAAAGAATTAATAAAGCATAGCTCATCACTGGATCAGTGGAATCATTTACTAAGTTGGTCATGTGATAGTATGAATAAACACCTGCATAATTTATAAAATCTTGAGTTATTAAAATATCTAGTCTCATCTTTTGTCTTAATTCATAATTCACTTATCAATTTTTGGCCTCCTTTTACCTAAAGTCACTTTCCTTTAGGTAGAAATAGTATGAAGTCCAAATATTTAAATTTATTGTCCTGTTCATATATGTTGAAGATACCCCACATGACTTTGAAAACTCTTCTTACCTTGGGTTTTTACAGTGATTTAAACATTAGTTCTATTTGGCTGGTCTATTTTAATCACTTTCATCAACTGTATTTTATTGCCATTCATTTGCCTAAAGAAAAATGAGATGTATCTTTCTATTATTGAACATAGGTGTCAATCTGAACATATAGCAATGCGATTAACAAAATCTTGAAATATTTAGCCAGCATATTGGGGAAATTGTTTAACTCTATTTTTGGCATGGGTAGGCTTCAGGAGTCAAACCTGGGCCTCTGGCATGGCAGGCAAGAATTCTGCCACTGAGCCACCATTGCACCGCCCTGTTTAACTCTATGTTAGAGTAGTTTGTGATGCAACTAAAACTAAGAAGGAAAAATAAAGGCATTGCACAATGTCCCATATTGTATTATTTGTATCCCGAAATAAAGTAGGGATTTAGCATAGGGTCTTCTTAATTGTGAAACGTAATGTTTTCATTTGAACCTTTGTTTCATAACTGGACCATTTTGTGTCTCTGAAGGTTTTTACATGTGTTTTACATCATTTTTTAACAGCTTCTTGCCTATTTTGCAGAAAGTGGCACTCCAGGAATAAAACCCTGAGGTATTACAAAATAAGGGGACCACTCCAAGAATCTTCACCTGTGGGACGTAGTTTGTCTTACTTCACATTCACACAAGACAGGTAAAGGTATGCTATACTATAAACAGATAGGTAGAAAAGCACACATATATTTGACAGACTGACAAACATAGGAGAATGGGGACAAGGTTATCAAACATGGGCAAATTGTAATTCTTCTTCTCTTTTCGGTGTTAGTGTGTGTCCTGAATTTCTTAGCACAGTATCCACACATTTAATATTCAGAATATTTCTTGTTATTCTGGCAGCCCACCCTTTGGCTTGTCTGACCAGATAATACCGAATAGTGAGGCAGAATGTTATGGAGAGTGAGAAAATACTCCAGCGGATTGGTGTTTACATTATTTGGTAAACAGCATGACTTTCTAGCTACATAACCTTGAATAAGAAGTTTTTGAACTTCTGAGCCTCTATACTTCATAATTTGTAAAATTGGGTATACCTGTGTCTATTGTTCAAATCAGCTGTGAATGTTGACTAGATAATGAATGTAAGACCCCAATCATCCTCCTGCACATAGTAGGTGCTTCAAAAGGTTAGTCCGTTTTATTCTTTCCTAACAGTAAGAACGAAGGAAATTATCTTTGGCCACAAATGCGTCCAGTGTCTATATCTTCCAAATAAAAATTGGGCACAGTCTGACAAGTTGAGGTCACAACAGGAAGAATATTTGAAATGGGAAACGATGGGTGTTTGCTTCTGAGGAGCACAGGCATCAGGAAAGCACCCTTGCACATTTATTTTTATAGGACTTTTATTTAACTACCTTTAAAAAAAAAAAACTAGACCAACTAGAGTACAACACATCTCCAGTAAAGCATTTTCTCTGAAAAACATACATGCATTTATGTTTCATGTTATTATAAATTATAGAAGTGATGATTTTGAATTATATACAGACTAAAATATAAAGACACAAATAATTAAAGGAAATTTCATATAGTCTAATGGCTTGGGAGTGCTTCCCTTTTTTCTCCATTCCTCCTTCTGTTTAAAGAGAGAAATAATTTCTTCAATATATTCTGTTACCTCTTTTAAAATCCTCCTTTCCTAGTGAGAAAGATTCATCGTTACTTAAAGAAAATGAGAGAAAAACATCTTATGGTTTTCTGGATTTTTATAGGAAGTATATTTTACAAGTGATTTTCCTTAAAAGATTCTATAAGATGTCTTTTTCTTCACTGAGTCAAGTTTAAAACTAGAATAGAAAATATTTTCTTTAGTTACTAAGAATACTTAGAAAGAAGAAATAGGGTGAAAGAGGATATGAAAAGCTTATTGAGTTTATTCTATATTTGAGGGCCAATCTTTATTACTTTTCATTGCTCCTTGTTACTTCTTCCCTATACTTTCTGAAAAGTAAACACACACATGCATACATATATAAATATTGTAAATAAGTACATATTTACATATATATATAATTGAACAACCAGAATGTCTAATTGCAATGGACAGATCAAGAAGTAATCTCTTCATGATATACTTCTTCTATTATTAATAAATGACCTCACAACTTTCCTTCAAGATAGGCTTATGTACCTCACACACCCAGTTCTGTTATGTGCTTAATTCAAGAATATCAAAAGCCTTGTTGAGAGTAGTGAATGAAAGGGAACAAGTGGAGCGATGTTTGTGGTGACTGGTACACCAAGGGTAACAAAAGTGAAGACAATGGGAGGGAGACAACATATGCATTTATTTCCTTTTCAAAGACTGAGAACAAAGAGTTTTTTTTTCTTAAAGCCTTTTTGAGGTATGAATATGAAAGTATTAACTTTCCTTCTCCTTTCTTTTGTCCTTATCCTGTCTTTCTCCTTTCTTTGCACACGCAAAATAGAAAGCAAAGATCTGTAAATTCTGGCAACAGAAATGACTTTTTTTTCGTGTGTATGAAAGTATATCAATCCATTTTGAAAGGCGTTAAGACAATAATAGAAAATAGTTATGCTATAAAAATATATTAGCAGAATTATCTACAGACCAAACTCATTGCTTTTGAAATCATTCACTTGATTTCCAGATTTAAGATAAATTCTTTTATGTGGCAAACACTATTGACTGTTTAGAAATTTTAATGTTTTGTTGTACTTGAGTATTATTGTTATGTGTGCAGTGCTTCATATATATACAGAACCTTTTCTGATTGTATTGATCTTCTCATGGGTCCTTTAACTTTCAAAAGAGAGTTAAAGTGAATCCACCAGCACTTCTGCTAAGATCGAAGTAGTAATGAATGGAGATATTCAGACTTTAAGAATAGCCAATTATTGAAAATTGGGGAAAAAAGCAAGAGATTGTGGAAACAGAACTAGTTTTGTTCCTATTTGTAAATAGTTTATATGCATTGTTTAACTTAAGACATACTCTGCAATCCTATAATTTTCCATGCCCATGACTCTTCTTTTACCTTTAGGTGGAGCCATCAACCCATTTTTAATAAATCATTTATTTGCAGCAGCCATAGGTAGTAAATGGCACTTTGATCTTGTTGGCGATTTGAGTCATAAACTGATTCTGAGATCTTGCTGTGTAAAATACATTCCACCCTGCATTGCATACTTTTAGTACAACTTCAGTTTCTTTACACAAAAATAAATTTCTATTTATGTTGCTTTTTTTTTCTTTTAAATGGAAAAATCTCATTGCCTGAACTTGAGTGTTTTTTTTTTAAACCAGGACTACTTATCTTTTACAGATTATATTTCTATCTCCCCCATCTTCATATTCTTTTCTCTTCTTGTAGGACTAAGCAAGTCTCATTTTGTTCATTCTCCCCTCTACACACCAAAATGAATTACAGTTCATATTAAAGCATTCTCAGCTTACAGAGAATTCTAGACACTTGCCAGCTCCCAAGTGGCTTCAAGAGTTTGCAGTACCAAGGAAGAAAAACTAAAGAACTAAGTTACAGTGTGGTTTCCTCAGCTTTCGTGCATGGAATGCTGTGTCAGGTGCAGTGGGAAAGAGATTGCACAGTGTCATAGCTCATCACCTCAAATGTTCTTTGGACCTAGATGGACTGTTGTGATTTTGGTGAGGAGGATATAAAATGTTCAAAGCTTCCAGGATAAAAAAGATTTCTCCTAGCCTGAATGAGCAAAGAGTGAGTTAGGAAAGTTTTTGAAAGAAGGAGAAAAGAGGCATTAATATACCAAAGAGAAGGAAGGAGCAGTAATAAGAGTAAAAGAGAAGATAAATAGATGGAACATCATAAGGGTATAGAGAATGCATTGCTGTTTGGCAAATTGGCATCGAACATAAATCTTCCTCAAGAGAAGAACGACATATCAGATAAAGGTCTAGTATCCAGAATTTATAAAGAGATTGTCCAACTCAACAACAAAAAGACAGCCAACCCAATTACAAAATGGAAAAAAGACTTGAACAGACACCTCTCAGAAGAGGAAATACAAATGGCCAAAAGGCACATGAAGAGATGCTCAATGTCCCTGGCCATTAGAGAAATGCAAATCAAAACCAAAATGAGATATCGTCTCACACCCACCAGAATGGCCATTATCAACAAAATAGAAAATGACAAGTGCTGGAGAGGATGCGGAGAAAGAGGCACACTTATCCACTGTTGGTGGAAATGTCAAATGGTGCAACCACTGTGGAAGGCAGTTTGGCGGTTCCTCAAAAAACTGAATATAGAATTGCCATATGACCCAGCAATACCATTGCTAGGAATCTACTCAAAGGACTTAAGGGCAAAGACACAAATGGACATTTGCACACCAATGTTTATAGCAGTGTTATTTACAATTGCAAAGAGATGGAAACAGCCAAAATGTCCATCAACAGATGAGTGGCTAAACAAACTGTGGTATATACATACGATGGAATATTATGCAGCTTTAAGACAGGATAAACTTACGAAGCATGTAATAACATGGATGGACCTAGAGAACATTATGCTGAGTGAGTCTAGCCAAAAACTAAAGGACAAATACTGTATGGTCCCACTGATGTGAACTGACATTCGAGAATAAACTTGGAATATGTCATTGGTAACAGAGACCAACAGGACTTAGAAACAGGGTAAGATAATGGGTAATTGGAGCTGAAGGGATACAGACTGTGCAACAGGACTAGATACAAAAACTCAAAAATGGACAGCGCAATAATATCTAATTGTAAAGTAATCATGTTAAAACACTGAATGAAGCTGCATCTGAGCTATAGATTTTTTTGTTTGTCTGTTTGTTTGTTTGTGTCTTTTTTTTTACTATTATTATTATTTTTATTTTTTCTCTATATTAACATTCTATATCTTTTTCTGTTGTTTTGCTAGTTCTTTTCCTAAATCGATGCAAATGTACTAAGAAATGATGATCATGCATCTATGTGATGATGTTAAGAATTACTGATTGCATATGTAGAATGGAATGATTTCTAAATGTTGTGTTAATTTCCTTTTTTTCTTTAATTAATAAAAAAAAGAGAAGAACAGACCTTTCTTCCTGTATTCTTCTTCCTTCTTCTTAAGAAAATGAAAAATAAAGGAAGGAAGGAAGGAAGGAAGGAAGGGAAGAAGGAAGGGAGAGAGGGAAGAGCCTCCATTACCAAATAAAAGATTCCTTGCTACATTCTAGAATATGTCAAACCAGTGATTTCACCCTTTATTCTAAGAAATGATGACTTTAGAAAGGTATATAAACTCAATTTTTTTACAAAGCACATTTTTTTTCCCTAAAGGGCCCACACTTTAAGAGATAGCCTCATTGACTCTTCTTTCCAACTTGAAGTTAGCAAAGAAAAATTGCTTTCATTTTACAATAAGGAAAATGAGACATGGAACCCTTAAATGGTTTTAAAATATCAGGGGATTTTAAGTAGCTTCATCATTAGACAGATAAAACAGTCCTCAATTCAAACGCCGGCTTCATCATTTGCAAGCTGTGAGCTTAAGAAGTTACACAAACACATGAAACCTCTATTTCCTCATGTCTACACTGGGGATGACAATGGTGCCGTGGAAAGCCTGGTACATCACAATCTGCTTTAGTTTTCTACTCCTGCTGTAACACATTAGCACAATGGCTTTCTAAGTTCTGCATATTTATTCTCTTTATAAACCATGTGGAGAAGTGTTCTTCATCCAGAGATGAAATGGTACTCTCAGCAATAAATTTAACTATTTGAGATTTGAACAGGTGATGGCATTTATAGTTACATGTATAACTATTCTTTCCTGCCCTATTCCAGCCACATTCTATATAATTCCCCATGTAATGTGTAAATTCCATGAGCATAAACACAATGTACATGAAATTCAAGGTATATATTATTACGTCACCAGTTGCCTTTTGTATGAAGAATTTCCCCCTATTAATCTGTATTCAAATGGAAGGTTATTAGGTAGAGACTTAGATATGGAAACTTAATTTTTCATTTATGGGAGCCTACACAGATTCAAATATAACAGCTCCTCAGCTGAGCTCAAGGGCCAAGAACATCCAAGACATATCCTGTCCAGTTAGTTCAATGAATGATAAAGAAAGGAGCAGGGCAACGGAGGTGTATTTTTAATGTAAGTTTAATTGGAAACCACAATCCTATATCCTACTTTTTTCTCAAACACACACACAGACTCACACACTTTTAACCTCTCAAAAAGCTACGGAAAACATACGGGAATAAAGCCTCCCAGGACCTAAGGGTTTACTTAAGAAAGAACAATACTTTTACTTGTGTTTTCAAAGGTACTACAGGCTGAGTGGACCCAGGGTCACAAAGTAAACATAAACATATATTTTGATTTTCAGGGTTTCTTTCTTTAAGAGAAACAATTTTTATCCAGAACAGTCACTTAGCATCACTTTGCTCATACTAAGTTATCAACTGTATGCATGTGAAGTGGTAGGAGTAGAAGAGGCTCAAACAGATGGCATTTAGAAAGTCTACGAGGATAAAAACCAATGCCTAAATAAGAAAGATCTAGAAATTCTTAATCAATTTTTTGGCAGAAAGACCACTTGTGGTCAAAGACAAAATATACTTTGGAGCCTTATTTTCCCAGCTCTTGCTTCGTTTCTTTGCCAGGTAGACAAAATATCTTAAAATGTACATTGCCATCAGATCTCAGTGGTAGGTACTGATAGCAGCAGCACTAGTTCTACTTACTTAAGGGTTATTGACAGAATGACTGAAATGCGAAAAATAATACAGGTGAAAATCATTAAATGGTGAACCAACAGAGCGGTTTCAAATGATATATTGAAAATACCCACAAAATATTTTTATAGTAATATTTTTCCTCTGTGCCAGTACAATTTTCAGAGAACCAAGTTTGAGTCCAATAAAACAGAATGAATTATGCCTAAAGGCAGCATAAATCTATGTATTTATGCTGATACCTCTTTTATATATTTTGCCTAGTGACTGAAATGTGCTGGATGAGAAAATTGTCAAGACAGTGAAAATATACCCATTTAATTATAAAACTATATAAAATGCTTTGACATTTTGTACGGTAATTTTTCTAAAGTGAATTGCATACTCCGCTGACTTATTCACTCCACTGATTATTTTGATGGTGCAGGGATCATAACTATTGTTCTGTTTAAGAAAACGAACCTACTGGGGGGTAATACATTGTGTGAATGTGCTGGGTTAACCACTGAATGCCTTGTGGATGGCCATACATTTCTCGATTCTGATTCTCCTCCATCACTGCCCACAATCATTTCTTAGTGTGTCTGCTTTAACTATTTTCTCTTTTAATAAACTTCTGCTACTTCTAAATTGCCTTCCACTAAGATGAACAAAATCCTAAGAGGTAGTCAGACAACTGATATTTAAAAATCGAAAGTTTTAATTTTCACATAAGAACCTAAGTCAGCAGGCTTTTTATTATTATTATTTCTTTACTTATGCTCTGGCACTCCTTTTCCTCTTTGCTTAAAGATATCCTTCTAGATATGGAGCTGGTTCTGGATGAATAGGATTGTCAAGATTGCCAATAATCTGACTTCTGAATAAATATCATTTATATATACATACGGATTTGTTTTTTTCCCCACGTATACTTCAGTATGAAAACAACATGGTACTTATTAACATCACATTGGAGCATTTTAGAAATACAAATCCTTAGTCCCCATTCCAAGACCTACTGAATCAGAATTTTGACAATACCCTCAAAGGAATATTATGCACATTAAATTTGAGAAGCACTGATTTAGAACACAATGCTTCCCAGCAGAAGGCTTGCCAATTATGGATGTCAGCTACCACCACTTGAGAGATCAAGATTTTCTGTTCCTTGGTATCAATTTTTCCCTTTAATACTCTTCAGTCCGCCCACACATTAGCAAAATGTTTTCTTCATGATAAAATCTGAGTTGCAATAAAATAGCTCCATTATTCAACTCAGTTTAGAGACACAAATTGTAGTTTTTAAAGCCTTATGGAATATTATAAATCATCAAGTTCAACAATCCCTTTCGCTTTGCAGAAGAGAAAAGTGAAATTCAGATGGTTAAGTGACTTGGCTTACTGGTTTACAGCATGTTTTAGTTTCCTAGGCTGCTCAAGCAAATATCATGAAATGGGCCTGTTTAAACAATAGGAATTTATTTGCTCATGGTTTTGAGGATAAGAGAAAGTCCAAATCAAGGCACTATCAAGGTGATGCTTCCTTGCCAAAGACTGGCATTCTGGGGCTGGCTGCTGTGACCCTTGGTCCTTAGTTTGTTACATGACAAGGCACATGACAGCATCTCCTGGCCGCTCCCTTTCCTTCTGGGTTCCGTGGTATTCATGTTCTTGCTTCCTGTGGCCTTCTCTCTGTCTGAATTTCATTCTGCTTATAAAGGATTCCATTAAGATCAGTCTTGATTGAAGTAGGCAACACCTTAACGGAAGTAACCTCATCAAAAAGTCCTACTTTGAAATGGGTTTGTACCTACAGGAATGGATTAACTTTTAAGAATATATTTTTTCTAGAGTAGAGGCAGCTTCAAACCAACATGCCACATTAATCACGTGTTAACAGGCTGTACTCTGTCTTCATTACAAGCCCACACATTCAGACAGGACAGCTCAATTTCTTTTTCTTTTTCTTTTTTTCACTTTGTTTCCTATTGAAATTTCTGTGCTTTCTCTTTTTCCACATAGTGTAAAACCAATTTAATAGGTTTATCCTCCCCGAGATTTCTCTCAGCATAAATTTATCAACATTTGTACTAAGGTTGCCATGTACTTATGTCTCAGACTTAGTTCCAACTTTGCTACCAGACTGTGTCTAAGTCAAATTTTCATTTGTTTTACCCTGTCCTTTTTCTGTCTAGATTGATCTTTATATTTAGGCTGGTGGCACTTCGTGCAAACCATTGACCATTGGTTACTCAGTCTAGGAAGTCTCCTTAAACTAGTAATGGAATCTTCCCCCAATATGTCATGAAGTTTCCTGAGCTGTTTTTACTCTTCAGCCCTAAGCACATACAACCTCGTCTCTGGGGTTAGTATAGAAAGTTCAATTCCACCTCTCTTTTCTGACCTCAACATTACTCTTAAACATGCTAATATAGTTATGGCAAAGACACAATTACTAGGAGATTATAATTTTTGTCCAAAGGAACAAAAATTAAGAGCCCTCTTAACTTGTCCTTTTTTACTCTCTTTTCCCCATATTCTTCCTGTGTAGCTGATTTAGGAAAATGGAGGAGGAGCACTGCATTTTCTTCTCAGAATCCTATCATATAAAAAATGAAAAAGAAGGCATGGAGTTGGACTTCTAGTCTAGTCCTTACATGAGAGTGGCATAAGAAATTCACATCAGCTAGCTACACCAGGGGCTACATGGAGACTTAAGGGAACCCTAATTAGCAATTAGCCTAATTTACCTGGAATATCCCTTTGGCATCGCTCTTTGTAAGGAACTGAGAGGCAAATGGGGCTATATGAAAGGAGTGGGAAGGGGTCTTCTTATGGAAAATGACAACGGGCACTAGGAGATTTTGTATGTTTAGATTTTTTTAAAAATAGTTATTCTACTTATAAACTTTATTACTTTTGAATCCTAGCTGGTTTCCCCCAAATAAAAGCTTTTTATAGGACTCACAGATAAAACTCTTGCAACACTCAGCAATAGTCCTGTTCATTTATTGGTAACCTATTTTGAACCTTAGCCTAGCAGAGCAACTAAATAAATAAATGTCTAATGCTCTGCTCAGAAAGATAACAAGAATAACTCATTGCTAAAAATTACCTAATTTTTAATGCAAGTGTTTATTTTCAAAACAGAATTCATGCATTTTAAAGTTAGTTCTTGTGCTACCCAATTTAAAAATTAATGTCAAAAGATAAATGGAAGCTATTTTCTGAAGCAAGTTGTCCATCAATATTTTTAGGAATGCCTTTGGATATGGTTGACTGTCACTAGCTGATCTTCCTAAATGCCTCATATCTAGTGAATCATTTTAACTGTCTGTATGTATATCCTGTTCTGTAGTTCATTTATTACATAGTAGGCTACCAGTTCAATGACAACTCATGCATGATCACTAATATGCATAAGATGAAAAGTCAACGTGATACAGAACATGAGCTCCCTTATTTAAAAAACAAAGTGTTACTTCTCCTTCATGTACATTTTGTCATGCAATTCCCTCTCCTCCTATCTTTCCCCCTTTGAAGAATTACTGAGTTACAGTTAAGCATAATATAAAGACACAATTGAAGTTTTGCAAGTTCATTTGGAAGGTAGAAAATACATAAGGTTTATATACTGATACAACAGACATTCGTAGAGTAGCAATTTATGTGAAAATTCATTAAGTATCAAAACACCTCAAATAGCTGAGTGCAGTAAGTATCAGCTATGCATGAAAGCATTTATAAAAAAATCAAGCTGAACCTTATAAGTATCTATTATGTACTAGGATCTTCATTCACTAAATTGGACTGGTGTCTCTTTTGGTAGGACTGCCACTCTAATGATACTGCCCAGCAGGGATGCTGTTTTATGAAGCATGCTAGGATCAATGCTTTCATCTAAGAACATTAAATTTAGAAAGGTTCAAAGTTGCCATAAATAGTTGCTATAAATAGGTTAGCTTTTTAAGTGTTTTAGTTAAAAGCTATTGGAACTGTAATCCTAAAAGATTTTTAGGCAATAACTTTCTAATAAAAAAATCTCATCCTGTTCTTATTTTGGCAATCAAGAGGAGCATCTACTTGCTTGACTCAGATTTTAAGAATTATTATTTTTGTTAAATTGATACATGTTGTGTGCATTTGTATAGCACCATCAAAACTCAAATTCATATTTTGATTCATATAAATTTGTGTTTTTCTTAGATTTTCTTTACAAGTCATTTAATTTATCATTAGAGTATTAGTAATAAATCAAATACTAGGTTCAACCTTATGAAATAATTCTTTTTTGAGGTTAAAAAACACACATTGGCAATTTCATACTGTTCAACCTAAAACCAACCTCAGTAGGTGTTACTCTCATTAATATCATTATCACTCAATTACACAGATGAGTGGTGTGTGGTATATATTGTTGAATGAGTTAATAATATTGGATGGTTGATATAACACTACTTCCTTTATCAATTTTCTTAGAGATATATCGCTTAAGCTAACATTTCTGGATACACTGTATTAGTTTAATTTTTTTTTTTTTTTTTTTTTTTGCATTGTAAGAAGGATAGAAGCATGTGGCTTTCTTCTATATAAAAATCTAGGATTTTTCTCTGTCATTCTCTCTCTTCCTCTCTCTTTCCCTCCCTTTCTCCCTCCATTTCTCTCTCTCTGTCTCTCTCAATGTAGAACTATTTGGAGTTTTTAAAATAAATTATACTGTCTACTAGTTTTCCTTTCAGGTATGTAATTGCAAGATTTCTTTCAAATATTTATCAGTGGAAGTACTGAAAGCAAAATACAAGAGCATTTTTTTACCAGAAGCTGGCTGTGTGTGAGCACTAATGCCAGCAATTTGGATGCACAGGCTCCTTTTCATATCATATTAGAGATGCATAACCTGGTCTTGCCAGCATGTCATACTTTTATTTTTAACCCTACCTGTAAAGCACAATGTATTTTATTTTCATACTTCAAGATTAATAGATGGAAATTATTTAATAAATGAAAAGGTACTTACATTTTAATTTTACAACCAATATTTATGGGACTATCAATGAAAATTTCTGTTTTTTTTTTTGAGATTTCTAATATTTCTCAAAAAAAGTCCTTCCTGGTTTTAATTTTCTCTATACACTCAATGGAAGTATTTGGTTTCCTAAGGTAAGAGGATATACCAGTTCACTGACTTCCCAACTGTCGCTCTGGCTGAGTAAAGCTTTCATTCTCATGGCACATATTGATGACAGCTGCTTATGCCACATGTTTCTGTTGAAAACACATTAACCTGAGCACCTGGGGATAATTATCATCAGGTACAAATGCCTTTGGATATTAATGATTCCTCTTCTCACCTCACTCTCTTGATTGTCTTGACCCTAGTATCCTTTATACCAATATCATTGGGTCTTCATGGTACTGATAACATCCAGAAAGTCATCCACATTGATTTTGTCTAAGAAAGCTTTCTTGGGTTTTGGTAAATATTATTTAACTGTGTAGAGATCCATAAATAGATATTTCTTTCCCCCCATGAGGGTATAAACATTGTCCAGCATTAATATTGTGATTTACTGACCTTTGTTTATCTGGCATTATCCAAACTCAACCATTTTTATCTTGAGTTCTGGATTTAGCAATACTATTTAGATTAAGGTGGTGAGAAAAAAATGTCAATATGCTGCTATTATTTGACTGTGCTATGTAAAGAAATTAACTCATTCAGAAAAGTAAAAAAAACTGTAACAGCTACACACTAACTTTCCTAAACTTGCAATTTTAACAGTTCTCTTGCATGGCTATTTCCTGATGATGTAATATGAATTTGACATAGTATGGCTCTACATGTCTGCTTTTATTTCCTAGGAGACTGCTTCTGATCACCAGTGCTTTTCTGCATGTTTGTGACTCTGTTTATAGAATAGGAGAACTAGGAGGGAGGAGTTAGATCATTTTCCAAATCTATTTATTTCACAAATAAAGAAAAGATGTAAACAATAAGAGATTAGTTTTAGAATACACAGTTGGGTGCAGAGCACTTGTAACTAATTGGATTTTGTAGAACTCCAGACAGGCTGAGCTGTGGCATTTAGTGTATAGAAACTAAAAGTCTGATGAAAATTATTCATTATTCCATTTAGTTTATTTCACAACCATGTAACCTGTGTTTACATGGTCTATCAGTAGAAAATGTCTCTGACACACATTCTAATACATCCCTTGTTTGATCTCCATGGTATCTTGCTCTTCTGCTTTCCTTCTGACTTCTCTAAGTGATTTTTCTCTTTCTCTACCTGCATGGCAAATAAAGTTGTGTGCTAGGTTTAAGTTATAACAACCTCATCCGCTCTTATGAAAATCTCTCTAAGACTGGATTTCCATCACTGACCATACTCTGGAGTTCTAGATCTGTATTTGCAATTGCTCTCAAGTAATCTTCATCTAGATATCTCACTGATATTTTAAACTCAATATACCTCAAACTGATGCACTTGCTTTTTTTTAGCCTCATCTCCCTACCATCCACAGCCTCCTCTTATACTTTCTATTTGGTTACTAATTCAACAATCTTTACAGCAATCAAATTGAGCCTTGGGAATCCACCTGGATTCCTCTATCCACATTCACTTCCCCCATAGAGAAGTCACAAAAAAGTCCTTCTAACATCTTAAATTGATAGTTCACATCTAACACCTCTCATCATAATGCCTGATATCCAGTAGGACTTGGCAGGTGCTTCAACAATACGTATTAATGAACGAATAAAATAGGAATTAGTAAACTATGATGACTAAAACATAGCTTTAGCCCTCACTTAATTCATTGCTTAAGAGATGGAAAGGGAGAGAAAAAAATAAAATGATATTTATCTGTTGTGTGGGAAGAAAGAGAGGAAGACATATAATGAGTACATATTGAAGCTGGGGGCTCAAGGAAGTCTTTCTAGAGAACCAAATGTCTGAGGTAATGAATAAATTTATTTATCAATTATGATCTACTTAGTTTTCTACTAATCTTTGAATTGAGTAGTAAAAGTAAAGGAGACAGGGCGGGTCATGGTGGCTCAGCAGACAGAGTTCTCGCCTGCCATGCCAGAGACCTGGGTTCGATTCCCGGTCCCTGCCCATGCAAAAAAAAAAGGTAAAGGAGACGAAAGGGAATTTAGTGGTTTCCACAAAGACCAGTTTGGCTTTTCTACTCCCCAAGAAGCCATGACTGCTTAGATGCTCTTGTTTTACTATTTTTCTGAAAAACCTGAGATTTGCATCTTGCAAAATTAATGACTCACATGGAAACACTCAATCCCAAACTTTCAGTCATAAATCAAGAAACATGGAGTCCCAATTAACTAGCAGATTATATTGTTCTGTAACGTTTATATGAATTCAAATTTTTTATCAGTCTCAGTCTCCATCTTCTTATGATGTATCTTTTAATTTTGGGTTGTCCTTAAAACAAATAGACTTTTCTGGAACTCTTCTTTTGATTTAGTTTTCTGAAATGGACAAACCATGCACTAATAAAAATAGTATCATTTTCTCCCTAAAACATTCTCTGTAAAAAGACCCATACTTGATAATACAGAAGCTTTCTCCTTTCATAATATAAATCAATGTAAGTAGGAAAAGATCAAGTTTCAGAGGTGCATAATTAATTTATAAGAAGTATTTCTTGAATCTTTTTCAGTTCTTTTCTGTTAAACTTTCTTTTCAGTGTTAATTGGTCTACAGTGTAAATCTCATCAAATAATAATATCGTTTACTCTTTAATTACTGATTATGATTCAGTAAGTAGTAAAGAAGGCAATAGATTTATTCCTTGGTTTGAAGCTAAACGTACAAATTATTCATCTGTAATTGGTCAAACAGCTCAAAGAACACATTGATGGAATTTTAAAGAAAAGACTAAGAAATACATAAACAAGCAAAGGAAAACATAGCTATTTTTACCATATAGTTTTTTCCACCTAGAAAACCTCTCATACTAAAATTATGTACCACTCTGTGTATTTCATGTAATATGTGGTACAATTCAATATACTAAATTTTGTCATCTTTGTCCCCTTTTTGTAAAGGCATCATTAAAATATTCAGTCTATTCTTATAAAGCTGGTATTCTTGATAAAGACAAGAAGTCCAACTACTTCGGTATACTACCTTTTATCATCATTTCCCTATTTGTAAGACTTTTCATGCCACAGATAATATCTCATCTTTAACTCGGAAACCTATAACTAGCACTAATAAATGTGCCATCTTTTCAGAAATGAAGGAGAAGCTGCCACCTCCCTTTTTCTGTGGATAATGTAATTGTCATGTATCACATAGGAAGATGGATGGCATTAAGATGGGTGCAATCTCAGTCTGTCCCATTTCCCCTTGCAATCAGTGAGTGAAATTTGAAAGGGGATTATGGGCTATAGTTATGGGCACAGTTTGTGGCTTTGGAAAACAAAATATTTTTATGTGTCCTATATAACTGCCAAGCCTATGGCATTTGCTTTATTAGTCCCATTAAGCAACTTGAGCACACAAGTTTTCTCCTAGCTTTCTGGCTAAAAGACACATTCCACTTTCCACCATCATGGCTACTGATGGTTCTTATTCTTTCAAAACCATTAGCAAAAATAAATAAATAAAATGTTTATGTCCAAATGTTGTGCTATTTTCAGCCTCTCTGGGGGTCAACTGCTGGGGCGATGAGAGGAGTTATGCACTGTCACAGCTTGAACAGAATCTCATCAATCAGAGAACAGGATTTTACTCTCTGGTGCTTTCTTTCCACTAGAATGGAAAGAAAAGGAAGAACTCCCAAACAAACAATTCTGTTAAATTACTGTGTAAGACCAGGAAAAAATGAAAGTACTGGTATCTTCAGTAAGCACTTTCCAACATGAATAAATTGTACTCAGAAAAATATATTTTATGTAAAATTTTATTTCATAAACACAAAGGATTCAAAGTAACAGCACATAAAAGTTTAAAGAAATTAAAGTTAAGTTTTTCTTTATGTGTAGGGAAGAGAAAAGTTCAGACTGAGGAATTAAAACCTCCCACCTTATCAAGGTCTTTTTTTGCTTTAGGTTAGCCTGGCATGCCCCTTCAATGATTCCAGATCACTACCATGCTGAAGCCATGCCTGGGAAGGATTTGGAAAAGAGCTTTATTGCTTTCTTTTAAGCCAAAGTCTCCAAAGTCTCTTCCCTTCTCAAACCACCTCTGAGGAATGGTTTCAAATACAGTATACATACACATATTCCACCAAGAGTTTAAAAAAACACAGACTAGATGAGATTGAAAAGAACTATTATGGAAGCATGCCAACTGAGTATCAAGGAATTTCAACATTTGAATGAAGTAGATGAGAGTGAACTAGAAAAGGAAAACCAGATGCAGGAAAGGAATGAGTGTTGTAGTGCTGTGTAAGGCAAGAGATAATGTCTCAAGGAAGGAATCATCAATAAGTCGCAGTGCATCAGAAAAGTCATGCCAAATGAAGACTCAAATGCACCACTGGATTTAGTAATATAGGCCACTGAAAACCTTAGGAGGAATCATTTTTGTGGAGGGCTGAAGCTTGAAGTAAATTAGACCCTGAGGAACAAGGTGTAAGTAGACAATAAGGAAATGGAAACAGTGACGGTAGGTAGCTATTTACAAGAAGCTGAGCTGTAAAAGAGGAAGAAAGAAAATGATGGTGATAGTTGGGGGTGGGGGAAGGGAGATGAGGTTAAGGAAATGAACTTCTCAACATGAGAGAATTCTAAGCATGGTGGCAAGGGTTCAGTTCAGAGAGAGGGTGGAGACACAAGAGGATGTAAAGTTCCTGAGAAACAGGGAGAAGTTGAGACAGACATGTTACTTAAATCTTAAGACTTATTCCAGAAATCAAAGGCAACGTTTTGGAAGACTTTCTTTTCTTAAACTTATTCAAATAATCAGATATTTTGCTGAGCATGAAATTTATAACGTAATTATATTTGATGCTAAAAAACAAAACTTTACTGCCAAATTTTGTTGGTGTGATTAAGTCTTCTGTATTTAAAACTTATGTTCCAGTTAATGAAAAGTTATAGGTATGTTTTATCTACTCAGCAAGGGTAATTTAAGAGTAAAATGCTAACTTAACCAGCAAATTAGTTTCAAGCAAGTATACTACTGAAACAGATGAACAGAACACATATTGCAATGTAATGTTTTATTTCTGTAGCTTTACCTGAGTGATTTCTCCTTAGAGCAAGTGGAGTGCTTTGTAAATCTCATTTTAACTTTTGCTAGCATACAAACTAAACTCATATGAAGCATATTAAACCGAGTTATCTGTAACATATTAAAATATATTCATTGAGCACACTATAAACTTAAAAGCAACTACATTAATAGACTTTGCTTAATGAATGCTTTAAATTCTAAAGTCAGACTTCAAAATAAATCCCTCACAGGGTTTTTAGCCACAGCAGGGGACCAGATATGTGACCCTGGCTCTATCTACAAGAACATGGAAAAGCTATTTAGATGAACCCACCAGCCACAGTCCATACATACAATTGTTAGACAATCAGATATATTTGCTCTAATTGAGCTGTCACAGGATAGTTTTCAACTGACCAGTAGAATAAACGGACAGGCTGAAACCTGTAAAACATTTTCTATGTGACAAAATGAAAAGAACTGGGAAGCCAAAGAAGACTTTAAAAAGAATGGTTCTTTGAAGGAAATTATAATGAAAATTGAATATTATACTTATCATTTAAATTTTTAGTATGTTCAATTTAAATGGCCTTGGCTTTTTTCATTATCAAGGTAACAGATGGGTATTACTTGTTTGAAAAGCGAAAGGAACGACGTTTGAATGTAAAATATTAATAAAATTTTCCTTCTTCCATTTTTGTAAAGTCTTATAATCTGAATATTTTCCTTTGTCACTGAATGCAAAGCTACTTAGCAAATTAAACCAATTATGATTCATTTTATGTATGGTAGATGTGAATTTCTTAGTTGTTAATCTCCTGTTCTGGGGTCAATTTAATAGTACTAAGTATCCACTTAAACAATAAGAAAAAAAGATAGTCTCATAAAATTTTCCAAATGTCAGTCTAGCCATAAAGAGTTATTTTATGGAACAAGCTGGAGCACAGATACAAGCACACAAAGCTGCTTCAAACACTCTATGGAGAAGAAATGGCATGCAGTACATACCAGCAGTTTTATTCAGTGTTTGATTACATCTTTAATTCAAAATTATGGGAGGGTAAGTAACAGAACAGCATCAAAATTCTTGCAACAAAGTCTACATAATCTACTTGATGTTGTTGGAAAACCAGCATATGTTTCAGGTTATTGCTAAAACCTCAGAGGATACCTTCCCAATTACTGACAGTGAAACCGAATGCTACAATACCTAATCACTACCTGTGGTACTGAGAGAATCATAGGTACATATTCACAATAATGAGTAAGTAAGTAGTCTGACACTTAAAAGCCTGGTTTCAACCTTGAGAGTGACCTTTTAAGTAACTGGATGTGACCTTTAAGACAGCCACCTTAAGATTTCAAAGGAAACTGTCTGCTTATCCCTATTATTTGTGGTCTACATTGGCTACTGCTTTAACTGGCCTAAATACCTTCCCAGGGCTTCAGTGGGGGAAAATGGCATGGGGGGTAGAATTTGATATGAAATCCTGTGGACGGGACTCCCATACACATATTCCTTAGTCATAATGAGCTTTGGTGAGAAAATCCAAGCATATAGAAAAGGGACTTACTCGGATGTATCATGGGAATTTCTGAGCAGTGGTGAGTGTCCAGTTGAGATTTGTGGTTATGTATTTTATCTGACACCAGTCATAATCATAACAGCTGTGTGATGTTTCTACAGCTATGCTTACCAGTTTGAACATAAGCCTAGAGTAAACAGATAGCTGGATTTAGAGGTTTGACGTTTCATCAGATGAGTAAAATGGAAGATAAAAGGGGCAAGGGAGTTTCAGTTTGTAAGGCTCTAATTACAATTACAGAATTTAAGTTGGAGAAAGAAGAAGAAGAAAATAGGGATGCTTAAAATGAAATATGGTCTTATGATGTCAAGACATTTAGAGCAAGGTAATTAAAAAAAAGTAAGCTAGAAGGATGTTTTGTTGTGGTCAGAAATTAAGATTTTAAATGTGTACCAATTATTGACAATCACACAGTACATGTGCCTTCCCGTGCATCAGGGTGTGTGCTAACTGCTGAGGATATAACAAAAGTACTCGCCTACATGGATGTCACATTCTTTCCTTAGTCCGCTTGGACCTCAATTTCAGACATGTGTATGCTGGCAACATAGCAATGAATTGTGTTTTTTTAAATGTAAATTCATAAAAATATTTATATTACCAGAGAGCCCAGTTATAGGCATAACAGTACCAAGATAAAATTCTATACAAAGTGAGAATATATGATGGAATCAATATGATGGCATTTTGCAGTCCTTCCCAGCTTTCTTAAATATTAATCAAAACAATTAAAACAAAAACTTTGTGTTAAGAATGCTCTTACACTTTGGTTTATAAAGAGAGCTGCAGGGAATTTGTCCTTTGACACATCTCATTGTAGTAAGCCACTGCAAATTAAGTGTATATTCCTTGTAAACTAGGACTATTTCCCTCAACTTTTGCAAGGCTCAGATAACGTTAATTGTTCCATGCTCACTCTTCAGTATAAGTATTATGCCTAGTCAGGAACTTGCTCCCTTCATATTCACTAAAGAAAACCATTTGTATATATAGCCACAATGTTTTGACCAATATTAAGCTTTTTTTCAGCCCAACCACCCATTTGATTGACTTCATGTTCAAGTTTTTCCTTTGAAAATTCTATGGGACAAGAATCTTTTAAAGAATCATTGAATTATATGCTAAAAAGCAAAAGAAAAATTAGATATTTTTAACACTAACTTCTGATTTTATTGAAACAATAAACAAGATCTGATAAAGTTATGTAGTTTGTCTAAAGCCTTGCAGTTTGTTAGAGGCATATTTAAAAGCTAGAATGAAGGTTTCTGAGTTCCCACTCCAGAGCTTTTTTTCCTATTGGAGATTGAAAACATATATACATAATCTTATATTGAGGATAAAAATAGGCCATTGTAGATTCAAAAGAAAATATTATTACCTCATAATATAACTATAATAACTGTAGTCAAGTTCTGAATAATGATGGGGAAATTAAACAAGTAACACCTTAGGCGCTCTTTCCAACCAAATAGTTTAGAATAATGATTCCAAATCAGTTAGGAATTTGAAAACTGAGCATTAACAAGCATCCAAGTATCTCAAAGAACTATGAGACTGTGGGAGAATGATATTAACAGAGCAAGGCAGCTTAGGCACTGTGCACAATTCTCTCCAAATGAGATGCTCCCTTGACTAGTATTCTCTTTGGATGTGAAAGCAAAGGCACTATTCAAACAATAGAATATCCATATAAGTCATGATTCCTCTCCCCCCAATTTCCTTATTCCTCACAGGCTGCTATAGTGGTCCAGGGCAATACACAGTACTACAGATTTTGAACATTCTATACCACTAATCAATGGTACACTTTATTTATATTCGACTGATACCCTTTTTATTTATTTTATTTTATTTATTTTTCTTTTTTTCTTTTTCTCTCTAGAGTACCAAAGTGGGACCCCTGAGGGGCTGATACCCTTTTTATTTCAAGAATTCTAAAATAGAAGGAAAGACTCAAGACAGAATGAGATTAGTTTAACCCATACTAATTCTGGCCTTAGCTATGTATGTCTATGCACTATGAACTTTTAAATTGTCCAGTATTATGGAACTTACACGCAATTGGATCTGTAGTACAAAAAGATTTTTATAAAAGATATTGTCCTTAAATACCAATTGAGGGACATTGTATGAAATGCTTGGTCAGTATTCCTCAAAACTTACAAGGTTATCAAAAAGACAACGAAAATCTGAGAATTAAGTGAAATCTTGGGACAGAAAAATAACATTAAGTAAAAACCAAGGAAATCCAGATACATTTTAATAAGAATGTATCAACATTGGTTTAATGTGAAATAATCTACTATACTAATTTAAGATGTCAAATATAAACTGGATGGGGATGTATGGGAACCCTCTGTACTATTATTGAAAATTTTCTGTAAATCTAAAATTATTTAAAAATATATAGCAGTTATTTTAAAAAATAGGTTTAGAAACTATTAGACGGCTTCTGGGAAGATGGCCCAATAGAGTTGCTCGAGGCTAGCCTGGCTCCTTGGAAAAGGTAGAGAAGGGACAGGAGACAGGAGGGTGACTGAAGCAGTGATTCCGGAGTGCAGCTGACCTGGGAGAGCTTTCTGTACCACATAGGGCAGCCGTAGTTGCAGAGGCTAAGGAACTGAGAGGAAGAAACCTGGAACCTAGCACAGAGGTGCAGAGCCTGCTGGAATACACAGATGGGAGCTGGGACTAGTAAGTAAGCCAAGTAACGTTCCTTGAGTACGCTACCCTCATCACTGCAACCCCATGACTGATGACTCACCCCACACTCTGTGCACCCGAACTCTGTCACCTGCTCCCATTCCTTGCGCTCCAGGTGCCCCCACCCCACTGGCCCTCAGTGCACATACCTGCCCACCCCCACCGCAAGTGCAGCCCAACCTACCTCTCCTGCATCACTCCCATGCATTACCTCCCCATCCATGTTCCCTGTAGGCTGTTGCCAGCATATAAAGGCTGCACAAACTAAACTCCATACAGAGGTTACCGCTGCCCTCCTGCCACGGTGACGCACAGCCTCACTGGGCACCCACCCTGAGTTGTGCACGTCAGTTTACGGCACTCCTCTAGACCCATGCATGCGCACAGGCCCCCAGTCATGTCCTTCAGCTCTGGGAACCTCAGTATACAGCAGTCCTTGAACCATGCATGCGCAGGGCCCTCAACCACACTTCCTAACAATGAGGAAGTGCTAACCTGTGCAGTTGGGTCACATCTACCCCCAGTCCATAAAGGCACAATGGTGACCTGCAGCCACAGCTCTATACATGCGCACAAAGGGCCCCATGCGTCAGACCAGCGCACACCAGGATTACGCACCCCACCCCCAGACTGGTACGCCCACACAGCTACATCCTCCCTGGCCACTGGGCACCCATGTTCACAAGCATCAGCATAACATCCCCAACCAGCGCCTATAACTGCCCTGAAACAAATCACCACACTAAGTACTGCACCCCATACCCTGCTCCCTGCTGTACAACCATCCCACAAACACAAGGCCTTAGACTACTAAAAGAAATCAACTCCCAAAGTAAATAAAGATATTTAGATACCATGAAGACAGCAGCAGATCACTAAGCATATCACAATGCAGACAGATATTGCTCTGCCAAATGACCAAATTAAAACACCAAAGGAGATGAAGACGTTGGAACAACTAATCAAAGATATTCATACAACTCTACTTAATACAATAAGTGGGACAGCAAATGACATAAAGGAGATCAAGTACACAGTAGAAGAGCATAAAGAGGAATTTGAAAGAATAAATAGAAAATAGTGGATATCACAGGGATTAAAGGCTCTGTTGATCAAATAAAAAATATACTAGAGGCACAAAACACCAGATTTAATGAGACAGAAGAAAGAATAAGTGATATAGAGGACAGGATAACTGACTTCAAAGATCAAAAACAACAAATGGCAAAAAAAGATGACAAAATTTGAACTGGAGCTCAGGGAAATGATAGACAAAACAAAGCACACAAATATAAGTCATCGGTGTCCAGAAGGAGAAGAGAGGAGGAAAGAGCTAGGAAGAGCAGTTGAGGATATAATGGGGGAAAGCTTCCCAACTTCATAAATTACATAAATACACAAGTCAAAGAAGCCCAAATAACTCCAAACAGAATAAATCCAATTAGGCCTTCCCGAAGACACATGCTAATTAGACTGTCAAATGTAGAGAAGAATCAGAAAATCCTGAAAGCAGCAAGAGAAGAACAATCTATCACACAAGGGAAACCAAATAAGACTGAGCTCAGACTACTCAACTAGTACCCTGGAGGCAAGAAGGCAGTGGTGTAATATATTCAAGGTTCTGAAAAAGAAAGACTTGCAGCCAAGAATTCTATACTCAGCCAAATTGTCCTTCAAAACTAAGGCAGAGATTAAGGTTTTCACAGACAAAGAAGTCCTGAAAGAATTTGTCAACAAAAGACCGGCCTCTACATATTAAAAGGAATTCTGCCAGCTAAACTAAAAAAAAAAAAAAAAGCAAGAGAGGGAGGTCTGGAGGAGGGCAGCACAGAATTGAAGAGGACAACTAAGGGTAATTTAAGCAATACAAACAGAAAGAGGGAAAGGAATATATAGATCTGACAAATAAAATAAGAAAGATAAGATAGTAGACTCAAGAAATGCCTTTTCAGTAGTAACTTTGAATGTGAGTGGACTAAATTTACCAATTAAAAGATACAGATTGGCAGAATGGATTAAGAAACATAATCCAGCTATATGCTGCTTACAACAGACTCATTTTAGACATTTTCAAATAGATTGAAAATGAAATGATGGAAAAAGATTTTCCACACAAGTTGTAACCAAAAGAAAGCAGGAGTAGCTTTATTAATATTGGACAAAATAGACTTTAAATGTAAAGACATCATAAGAGACAAAGAAGGACACTATATACTAATTAAAGGGTAAATTCACCAAGAAGATATAACAATCATAAATGTTTATGTTCCCAATCAAGGAGCTCCAAAGTACATGAGACAGACATTGGCAAAACTTAAGGGAGAGATAGATGTTTCAACAATAATAGGAGATTTCAATACACAACTCTCTTCTATAGATAGAACAACCAGACAAGATCAACAAGGAAATAGAGACGTTAAATAAATTGATAAATGAATTATACCTAACAGATATATAGGTCATTGCATTCCAAAGCACAAGGATATACATTCTTCTCTAGTGTTCATAGAACATTCTCCAGGATAGATTAAATAACACATTCTTAAACAATCAGTGGGTCAAAGAAGAAATTGCTAGAGAAATCAGTAGTTATCTGGAGATGCGTGAAAATGAGAATACAACTTATCAGAACTTATGGGATGTGGCAAAGGCTGTGCTGAGAGGGAAATTTATTGCCCTAAATGCCTGGGTTAAAAAATAAGAAAGGGCAAAAATCAAGGACTTAACAGCACACCTGGAGGAACTTAAGAACAGCAAACTAACCCCAAAGCAAATAGAAGAGAAATAGCAAAGATTAAAGCAGAGATAAATGAATGAGAGAACAAAAGAACAATAGAAAGAATCAATAAAACCAAAAGTTGGTTCTTTGAGAAAATCTATAAAATTCATGGGCCACTAGCAAGACTGACAAAGAAAAAAAGAGAGAGGATGAAAATAAACAAAATCAGAAATGAAAAGAGGTGCATTATCATAGATTCTGAAGAAACAAAAAAATATCATGAGGATACTATGAACAACTATATGCCAACAAACTAGGCAACTTAGATGAAATGGACAAAATCCTGGAGATGCACAAACAAGCTACACTGACTCAGGAAGAAATAGAAGATATCAACAAACCAATCACAAGTAAAGAGATTCAATCAGTCATCAAAAATCTTCCTACAAAGAAAAGCCCAGGGCTAGATGGCTTCACAGGGAAATTTTATCAAACTTTCCAAAAAGAACTAATACTAATCCTGCTCAAGCTTTTCAAAAAAATTGAAGAAAAAGGAACTCTACCTAGCTCACTTTATGAAGCTAATATCATTTTAACACCAAAACTGGGTAAAGAAGCCATGAGAAAGGAAAACTACAGGCCAATCTTCCTAATGATCAAAAATTTTCAATAAAATATTAGCAAATTGAATTCAACAACACATTTAAAGAATTATACACCATGACCAAGTGGGGTTTATACTAGGAATGCAAGGATGACTCAACACAAGAAAATCAATTAATGAAATACAGCACATTAACAAATAAAAAGGGAAAAATCACATGATCATCTCAATTGATGCTGAAAAAGCATTAGAAAAAATTAAGCATCCTTTTCTGGTAAAAGACTCCAAAAGCTAGGAATCAAAGGTAACTACCTCAATATGATAAAGGGAATATAGAAAAGACTGATAACCAGCATTGTACTCAATGGAAAGAGACTGAAAGCTTTCCCCCTAAGATAAGGAACAACACAAGGATGCCCTCTGTGAACATTATTCAACATTGTGCTAGAAGTTCTAACTAGAGTAATCAGGCAAGACAAAGAAATAAAAGGCATCCAAATTGGTAAGGAAGAAGTAAAACTCTTATTATTTGCAGATGATATGATACTATACTTGGAAAATCCTGAGAAATCTACACCAAAGTTACTTGAGCTAATAAACAAATCAGCAAGGTGTCAGGATATTAAATTAATGTGCAAAAATCAGTAACATTTCTATACGCAAGTAATGACCTAGCTGAGGAGTCAGTTAAAGAAAAAAAAAAATCTATTCAAAATAGCAACTAAAAGAATCAAGTACTTAGGACCGAACTTAACTAGGAACATAAAGGACTTGTACACATAAAACTATATAACATTTTTAAAAGAAATCAAAGCAAATCTAAATAGGTGGAAAGACATTTCATGCTCATGGATAGGAAGGCTATAGTTAAGATGCCAATTCTCCCCAAATTGATCTACAGATTCAACACAGTACCAATCACATTCCATCAACCTACTTTGAAGATTTGGAAAAGCTAATTACCAATATATCTGGAAGGGAAAGAGACCCTGAGTAGCTAAAAGCATCCTAAAAAAAGAAGAACAAAGTGAGAGGATTAACATTCCCTGACTTTAAAACCTATTATAAAGCTACAATGGTCAAAACAGCATGGTGTTGGCACAAAGATAGAAGCATCGACCAATGGAATTGAATAGAGAGTGCAAGAATAGACCACCAAATCTGTGGTCAACTGATTTTTAACAAGGCCCCCAAATCCTCTGAACTGAGATGAAATAGTCTTTTCAGTAATTGGTCATGGAAGAACTGGATATCAATAGCCAAAAGAATGAAAGAGTACCCCTATCTTACACCCTATACAAAAATTAACTCGAAGTGGATCAAACACCTAAATATAAGAACTAGAACTTTAAAGCTTCTAGGAGAAAATGCAGGGAAACATCTTCAAGACCTAGGAATAGGAGGTAATTTCTTAAACTCTACATCCAAAGCACAAGCAACAAAAGAAAAAATAGATAAATGGGAACTCCTCAAAATCAAGTGCTTCTGCACCTCAAAAGACTTTGTCAAAAAGGTGAAGAGGCAGCCAACTCAATGGGAGAAAATATTTGGAAATCACATATTAGACAAAGGTGCAATATCCTGTATATACAAAGACACCATACAACTCAAAAAACCAAAGAACAAACAACCCAGTTATAAAATGGGCTAAAGATATGAATAGGCAGTTTTCTGAAGTGCAAATACAGATGGCTCAAAAGCACATGAAGAGATGCTCAGTTTCACTGGCTATAAGGGAAATGCAGATCAAGACTCCAATGAGATACCACCTCACAACTATAAGAATGGTTGCTATTAAACAAACAGGAAACTATAAATGTTGTAGAGGATGTGGGGAAATTGGAACACTTATGCACTGCTGGTTGGAATGTATAATGTTGCAGCCAGTATGGAAGACTGGTGGTTCCTTAGGAAATTAAATACTGAGTTGCCCTATGACCCAGCAATAGTACTACTTGGTAATATACACAGAGGAGCTGAACACAATGACACGAAGAGACATTTACACACCAATGTTCAAAGCAGCATTATTCACAATTGCCAAAAGACGGAAACAAACCTAATGCCCATCAACAGACGAGTGGATCAACAAAATGTGGTATATATGTACAACGGAATATTATGCAGCAGTAAGACAAAATGATGTCTTGAAGCACATAACAAGATTGATGAGACTTGAGGACATAATGCTGAGTCAAATTAGCCAGACACAAAAGGAAAGATACTGTAAGATTCCACTTTTAACACCAGCATAAAGGTATAATCAGAGGCTTTTATTACAGAATATAAGGGACTCAGAGATACACAGAAGCTAGAGACTAGTAAACTGTTAGCTAATGAGGTTGAACTCCAATGTAAGGGGGTAGATAGGAGTGAAGATGGTTCTCTAGTGGGTTTACAAGGAATATTACCATATTAGAGATGAACAAGATTTAAACGGGTTGGATAGACTTATTGTCCCACTGATTAACACCAGAAATATGAATTAGTTCTCGCAAGAATTACTTCAAAGATATGATACTTGTACAGTGTTTAAGTCCAGGGCACAGAGGGAGAACTGCTATTGCATGCTAAGAGCTATGTTCGAAAGGAAACCATCAGCACTACCATAGCAACAGCAGAGGCAAATAATGGGGAGAAGGACAAGAGTTAAGAGGAGGTTTAGATTTTCTATTTGGTGAGGGTGTGTTTATTGGTTTTCTTTCTCTTGGGAACAATGAACTTATGTAAAATCGAGAATGTTGATGGACTGTGGACCTTGGGCCCTATACGTGATGTCCAATGAATGCAGGTGGCTGAAGGATGCACTGATGGAGAAGGAAACTGACGAACAATGGTGCATATTTATGAATGAAGGTTGTGGTGCTACAAAAAGGAACAAAGTCATGAGGCATGCAGTGATGTGAATGAGCATGTAGGACATTTGGTGAGGCAAAAATAAGCCAGAAACAAAAGAAAAAGTATGGTATATGTGAACGGACATTCGAGAATAAACTTGAAATATGTCATTGGTAACAGAGTCCAGCAGGAGTTAGAAACAGGGTAAGATAATGGGTAATTGGAGCTGAAGGGATACTGACTGTGCAACAGGACTAGATACAAAAACTCAAAAATGGACAGCACAATAATACCTAATTGTAAACTAATCATGTTAAAACACTGAATGAAGCTGCATCTGAGCTATAGGGTTTTTTTTTGTTTTTTTTTTTACTATTATTACTACTTTTATTTCTTTTCTCTATATTAACATTCTATATCTTTTTCTGTTGTGTTGCTAGTTCCTCTAAACTGATGCAAATGTACTAAGAAACGATGATCATGCATCTATGTGATGATGTTAAGAATTACTGATTGCATATGTAGAATGGTATGATTTCTAAATGTTGTGTTAATTTTTTTTTCTGTTAATAAAAAAAAAAAGAAAGAAAACAGGGGACTGGATTGTAAGTTTTTAGAGCAGACACATTAGTCTGGAGTGGTGATTATTATTTCTGAAGTTTGAGAAGCTGTTATATATATATATATAACCTGATATTTAGAGATAAGGGCAAAGCTGAACAGGTTGGGGTTAAAGTAATTCAGAACATAAGGGTAAGGAAGACAGTGTCTGTATTTTAGAACCACACATACTCTTTGGGACCAATGAAAGAAAGTTTTATTTGATCTGGAACTGAAATTTTCTGTAGTGCTAATCTAATTTAACCTATCTGTATAGCTCATTTGAACAACTGAACCAAAGGGGTCACATAATGAGAAAGAGGTCCTTTAATCCTGTATAGATTGTTGTAATGCCTGGAAACATCCTAGAGTATATTAACCAGGTAATCAAAAAGTACTGGCAAAGTCCCCTGAGGGAGGGGAGATAGACTATGGAACCATTAAACCTTACCATCAGGGAATCCTTTGGTACTGTGTCAAAATTTAGGGACCTCAAATCAATAAGCCATGTGCTCAATCATGCTTACTCTTGTGAAGTTTATATAAGTAACATATAAGCTTAGACTACCTATAGACATGCCTAAGAGTTACTTCCGGAGGACCTCTGTCGTTGGTCAGATGTGGCCTCAGTCTCTCTCAGCTCAACTCTGCAAGTGAAATCATTGCCCTCCTCCCTACATGGAACATGACATCCAGGGTTGAAAGTCTCCCTGGCGATGTGGGAGATGACTCCCAGGGATGAATCTGGCCCTGGAACTGTGAGATCAACAATTCCATCCTGACCAAAAGGGGGGAAAGAAGTATAACTAATAAAGTACCAGTGGTAGAGAGAGTTCAAATAGAGTCAAAAGGCTACTCTTGAGGTTCTTCTTACATAACCTTCAGTTAGATCCTGCTATTTTCATAACCTGCCAACCCCCAACCAGGACCACTCCAGCCAATCCTAAAAGAACACCTAGGGTAATATATAAGATTCCACAAGAGTTCCATGCACTAGAGTAACTTTCCAGAAACCTACAACCTCCAAATGGATCTCTGGTCCAGATAAGTCCTGAAACCTAGCCCAGCCTCCCCAGAACATCAGATAGTTCCATCTCCTTACTTCATGTTAGTGACAGATATGAAAAATTTAGAATTGCCATAGCCCAAACACCCCTAAAGAGAGGGATGGAAAGATAAAAGGTGATGGTGGAGTTATACAGAGAAGATAGGATTTAACAAATGAATATGAATGCTGAATCATTAAATTGACATATCTCTTTTAGTCTCCAATATTTTAGAGCAACTAGAAGTAAAAACTTAAAGTTGTGGAATTGTAAGCCATGTCAAACTCTGAAATATGTTCTACAACTAATTATGGTGCTGTGCTTTAAAATGTATTGCTTTTTTGTATACATGTTATTTTTCACAAAAAAAAAAGAAGGAAAAAAGTCGATTGTAATGATAAAAAAATATTTACGCTTTCTAGCCTCCTATATTCTGGAGCAGCTGGAAGGAAAAATATGAGAGGACTGTATGGTAGCCCATGACAAATTCTGGGATCTGTCCTGTAACTACTTGTTGAAGAGTACTTTGAAAACTATTGCTTTTTTATTTCTTTACTTTGTACATATGTCATACTATACAATAAAAAAAGTCAATAATCAAAAGAAAACAATTAGACCACTGAACTAATACCTGTTTTTGTTTCTTTCACAAGAGGCAAGTCCATTATTTATCTTAAGTCATATCCAGGCTATGTCTTTACTACCCATCTATATACAGTTCTCCACCTTTTTCTAATTTTTCACCTCCACACTCAATATATTCTCATTCTCATTCCTTTATCTATTATAATACAGTTTTCTGCATATCTACTACCAAAACCATCCTTGCTGATTTTGTAAACTATCTTTTTCTTTCTTCAATGAGTTTCTATATACTCATCTGAAAATGTACAACCAGTGGTTCACAGTATCATCGAAAAGCTGTGCATTCGTCATTATAATAGATTTTTGGACATTTTCATTACACTAAAAACAATAAAAGGAAAAAAGAACACCCAAAACACCCCATAATCCCCATGCCCCCTATTGTTTACATTTTTTTTTTACTTAATTGTCTAAATACTGGATAAAGGGAATGTCAAGTCACACGGTTTTCACATTCACATGTTCACACTTTAAAAGTTCTATAGTTATTTGATCATCTTCAAGCATCAAGGCTATTGGATTACAGTTCAACAGTTTCAGGTCTTTCCCCCTAGTTATCCCAATACCCCCTAAACTGAAAAGGGATATCTATACACTGCATAAGAATAACCTCCAGAAAGACCTCTCGACTCTATTTGGAATCTCTCAGCCACTGAAATTTTATTTTATTTCATTTCTCTTCCTTCTTTTGGTCAAGAATCCTTTATCACTCCCACAATGCCAGGGCCAGTCTCCTCCCAGGGAGTCATGTCCGTTGTTGTCAGGTAGTCTTACATTCTTGGGAATCATGTCCCACATAGAGGAGATGGCAGTGAGTTCATCTGCCAAGTTGACATAGAGAGAGAGGCCACATTTGAGCAACAAAAGACAGTCTCTGGGAGTGAAGCGTAGGTATAAGTATAGGTAGGCTTAGATTCTCATTTGCAGGATTAAGTTTCATAAGGACAATCCCCAAGATCAAGGGCCTGTCCCATTAAACTGGTAGTTCCCAATGCTTGTGAGAATATCAGGTCTTCCCCAGGTGGGCAGGTTAAATATTTTTACCTTTTTCCCTCTGCCCCTCAAGGGTACTTTGCAAATACTTTTTAATCTTCTGCCTACCTTACTCTGGGATGTATTGAGGCATCACACCAACCTGTGCAAACCAAGATCCCACTCCCTATTCATGGTTTCATGTAATTATGGTGTTAGAATAAATTGATCATACAAGTTAAAGTAGTGTCCTACAGAAAATATGAATTTTGCACCAAATAAACATCCCTTCCTTTGGTCTCACACAGAAGTTGAAATTTTAAAATATAGTCAATATCATCCTTTACGCTTTTAGTCCGATTTACCTTAGTCCTACCCAGATCAACTTCATTCATATCTCCAACTGAAGTCAATCACTTTTTTCAGTGTTTTTATTCACAATTGCTATATGGGGTAATGCTGAACTTTTATAGCTATAGAACTCTAGCTCTGTTCCTCAGGGTCACACAAATACCCAAAGTTCCACAGAATGAACAAGTATACATAACGAGCTCCGTTATCTCAGAATTTAGAAATAACAGTTACAATTCTGGAATACATGTGACTGCTATAAGAGTTTACAATCTAGGAACTTTAAAAATAGGCCTTCACCTGGTAACCTTATGCTCTCAAGTTCAATTCTCAGGGTTTGCATATTACAGTTAGTCATACTAGTGAGGCAATATACTATTCCATGTAAACTATCTTTCACTTGGGAAACTCAACAAACCTCCTTTAAGATGACTAAGGCAACTTTTTCTTCCCATTTATTCAAAGGGGCGATAGGATGTCAGGTCAGGTCCTTGGACATCCTTCATATATAAAGCTCTCCTGTTCTGTCTTCTTCCATAAGGGAGAACAACTTGGAAAATTTATTCTTGTTAAGGTGTTCGTGGTCTATACGCATATTGTCTTTCCTCGTACTATAAAGTAACTGCCAAGCCAGAAAATTTAAACTGAAGGAATGAACTTCATAAAAGAATAGGCCTCATTGGCACTACCTGGAAATAAAGCTGGGACTCCATGAGGGTGATCTGTTTTGCAATAGCTCTTAAATTGTTCTGAGATCCACTACCCAAATATGCCTGCTAGCTCTAATTCTTATAATTCTTGGCCATATCCAGAGAACATCACACTGCATAGGGAGCTATAACTTCATCAATCAATGAGTTAGAGAGTAATCAACTTTTCCAGGATGCATTTCTTAAGTGCCATTGCTCCCCTGGGGGCAGAATTTAGGGAAAGACAGGATAGTAAAGGAGTAGATAAATCTGTAAAAAGATCATCTCTACATAATTATCATAAAGTACATAATCCAACCTTAAAATATAACTCAAAATAAATTTAAGCCATAGATAAAAGAAGGTGTTTTTCCCCTATGCATGACTTTACAACATATTTTGAACATGATTCATTTCGCATGTATTATTAATTAGATATAGTAATGATTTCTTATAAAACCTTATTTTCACCTTTGCAGATAGTGACCAATTCAGTTTCTGATTTATATTGAGAGAGGGCCTAAAAAAAAAAAAAAGAGACCCCTTGGATTCAATGACGTTTGTTTGTTTTTTAACTTAACGTAGTAACATTGTTTAAAAGGCATAATGAATCATTTTCTAATCAACCAAATAGAAGTACAGTGCTTTAAATTTCAGTGGACCAATTCTATTGCCAATTTTGTAAGCTATTTTACCATAACAGCCTTTTCCTTATGACTAGTCTGAAAGTAAGTAGCATTTATATAGAAGTTCTCCAAACTACCAAATATGTATTGCTAAATAAAATTCCTTTTATTTGGATCCATTTTCCATTTGCCAAACTTTTTATAGAATAATAATCAGGCTTTTTATGGCCAAGAAGTTCTTAGAAAATGGCATTGTTCCCTCCTATACATTTATTTTTCATGTGATTTTCCCCCCTTTTTCTCAACAGTTTGATCAGATTAGGTTGAAATTCTGGTGTCAAAAGAAAAGTATTTAATTATTCAGCAGTAAAGAATGTCACTCCCCACATGATTAAGTTTGATCTGTTTCACACTAATAAAATCTTCCAAGCAAAATTCAAATTAAATGAAGACAAACCAGTAAAGTGGCCCACACATATAAAAATAAAAGGTTTTCTTCCCTCTCCATTCCCCAAGCTTATTATTTTGTGGCTGTTGAAGTTGAGAGAAAGGATAGGAGATTAGCATAAAAGTAAATATAACATTTCACAGAGCAGTTTGAAGATTTAAAACTCTTTAAACACTAATAAATAGTACAATGCTCAGAAAGTGGGAAATTCTGACTAATAAAATTTTCTTGAAACTTAAAGTATGGAGGAAAATCACTTTTTATTTCAATCCTTCTTATAAACCTTTTGAAAATCTAAATTTCCCCCCTCCCCTTTCTTGGCTTATTAAGTATAATCTATGGAAGAGAATGAACACATTTGAATTAGATCATATGCCTCAGGATTATCATTACAAATAATAACTTATTGTACATTTCTGGGATGGTGTAGGAGTTTCTACTAATTGTACATAATCTTCAAGAAGAGTCAAAGAAGATTCTCTTCTGAAAAATTCCTAATTTTTACCTGCTTTTTTCCCTCACTTTTCTGTTTCTATAAATCTGAGTATATAAAATTCTGATAAATGGAGAATAATAGTTAATCTTACTATAATAACTTCATAACTTCAAACCAACTTTACAGGTACAAGCAATTTTCAATTATCAAGAGATTATTTCAATTGTAATTTAACCCCTAAACACTTCCTTCCTCACTCCTACTGACATGGCTGTTTATCCAATTAATTAAGCCATTTTTTGACAGAATATATTCATTATTTACTATTCCACAGAAGTACCTGGAATAAAGGTGTTTTTGAATAATCAATGATGTAAGTTCTTTCTCATCATTGTGAGGATATGAAAAATTTTAGTATACGAGGAATGATATACCTTCTTAATATGGAATGCAAAAAAAAAGATGAAATTTTATGCAAGGAAGAGCACAAGAAAAGTGCATTGTGATCTAGCAAATAATCTAATATATTTTCTTGTGAATTTAAAGTAAACTAGGGAGGAAAACCATTTTTATTTCAATCCTTCTTAAAAAAAACTTTTGAAAATGATCTAAATCCCCTCTGTCTTGTTTTATTAAGTATAATGTATGGAGAAGAATGAACATATTTGAATTAGATCATGTGATTTAGGATTTGCATCCTTGAGTCTTGGTGTCTGGTTCCAATCTTCTAAGGCCATAGAGATTAATTTTTAAATGCATGACCTTCCGCTTAAGTAAAATTTGAAAATAATCTTATCATTTGCTGAATACTCACCATGTGTTAGTATGATGCCCTTATGAGGTGGTAATTATTATTTCTGTATTTCTAGATATGAAAATTAAGGCTCAAAAAGGTTAAGTAAGCCAGAGAGCTTATGTTCTAATAAGAGCATAGGTACACTGCTAGGTACAACAGTAACAAAAGTCCTCTTCCTTTAGGACAACAATTGGGCCTTAACTGAATGGTAAACTAGGAGAATCTTTAAAAAATAGAGATATTAAAAGGAAGCATTTCAGAAAGGTAGAACAGTTTTAAAAGCTTAAAGTGGAATTGCGCTTCCAATAATAGTAGTCCCAATCAGACCAACCTTCCTACAGACAAAACTACAAATTACAAACTATTGAATGAATATTATATATATATGTGCATAAACAAATGTGTGCATATCTGTGTGCATGTATTCACAAATATATGCACACATTTATTTATTCAACCTTCAGGCAAAAATCCTACAAAAACTTGAACTCACCTGTTTCATTATCTTCTAAGTGTCATCTGTCAGCTGCTCTCCAATTTTTGTATGCTTTTAGTTTCTTTCCAGTGCCCTCAAATTATATAAATAATAGTAATATCCACAGTTTTATTGGCTCAAAGAACCAGTGGATAGAGTTTGGGGCTAGCACAGTAGCTGGAAAGTGAAACAGAGTTGGGGGGATGGGAGAGAAGAAATGCTGTATGTAAATTGCCTAATATCTGGCCAAATCCTGAGCTATGCAAGAGCAGAGCAGATTCTGAGAATCTCACCTAAGGCTAAAAGCCCTGAAAAGAAATGTCAGTGGCTACCCACAGCAGTGGAGATAAATTTTGGAATTAACAGCCTCATAAAAGAAATAAACAAAACAAAAAAATCAATACTGTTTGAGGGAAAATTCCAGAATCTCTACAATGTATTATTCACAATGCATAGGATTCTAATCTAAAATTACTATATATATATATATATGAAGAAACAGGATAATGTAACTCATGTGTGAAGAAAAGACAATCAAAGGAGACTGGCAAATGCTAGAAGACCCAGATGCTAGAATTAGTAAACAAGGATTTTAAAACATTTATTATAACCATCCTTAGTGACTTGAAAATGAATGCTCATAATCAATTAACAAATAGGAAATCACAGCAGGCAAATAATACCTATAAAACTAATCTAGCACTAAAAAATACAATTTCTGAAATAAAAAGCTGGAGAGGACATATATCATTTATTTGGACGAACATGAATATGTTTAGACATTTCTCGTCTCATGTTACGTACAAACACACACTAAAAAAACTGAACCTAATGATGGAAACTCTTTTCTGTGCTCTGAATCATTATTTGTAGCGCTGCTTACCCCTATTAGTTGGAAATTCTTTGTAAGAAATAGAATACAGATGGCAAAGTAAGTTCCATAGGTAACTTTGACATACACTTCCCACTAGGGGTACGGCAAGACAGGCTTCTCCCCATAGGGATGCATGTTTATGGGTTGAATTTCCTGCAGTGCTGACAGGCTGCACTAATGATTCATGTTTTCCATTATTTTATGAAAATTTCCCAAACAACTCTGCTCTCCTCCATGCCCCCATCCCCAAACAACAGACATACCAGTGTGGAAGACCTGTATTCATGGACCCCAGAGTGTTGTTTTCAGGAAAATAAAAGCAAAGTGTTCTATGTGGCTGACATAGAGGATGCAGGAAAAGGGGAGGATGAGGCAATGCTGTCAGAGAGGTTCAGCATTTATATTTCACTGGATGTCTTACCATCATCATCTAATCAAACAATGGTTGCTCATACTTCTTATTAATTATCGTTAGTAAGTAGCAATTAATAAGGCAGTTTTATTATGACTTTTATAATGATCTTGATCTGTAACAGCGGGAGAGAAAGAGAACAATAAACCAAGACTTTGGTATGAAGGTGTCTCATTGTTTCTTGGCTAACCTTGAGGTGTGTGTTCAGTCCGAATCAGATACTCCCTTTTCCTTCACCTCCACTGTGTTTTTCTACCACCCTGTTTTCATAGCTCAGTATTGCACTTACATTCTAGTGAAGTTATCGTTCTGCTGCCTGCATTCCAAAACATACTCAGACTTCTCGAGCACATGGGTATGAATTACCACTAATTTTTCATGGGGCAACAGGTAACCACATGGAAAGGATCACCCAAACTTGATTCCCACTTCCAGACCTCAACAAAGCTAAAATATTGATAACGAGAACTGAAAAATGAAGAAAGAAGTTTTACAAGACGTCTGAAGCAGCAGAGATCAGATGTCTAATACGACAAGACCCACCATGCTATTTTGCAAAGATGATGCCTCATTTGGGCTGTTCTTAAATATAATCTTTGCTGGGTACACTGCAGGCATCCACGTAAGTTTCTTTACATCGGAATTAGGCTTTAAAAATCATTTGAAATTTAAGTTAATAGGAACCAGCATCAAACTTAGAAATAACATTGTAATTACTCATAAATTTGGGATGACCGTAAAATATTTTCCTAGACAGAAATATTTCACAAAAAGATTTAGGAGTCAAATTAACTAAGAATGTTATTTTGTAGGTAAGATTATAATATGAAAAGTGTGCAACTAGTAAGGAATATTGAAAAAAAGAGAGTTGTACAGTAAACATTTCCTTGAATGTCCCTCACATTCTCCATGGAAGAGGTTATTTAAAGGTCATGTCCGGTATTGGTTATCTTGTCAGAAATAGTTCTAGGTTGAAGAAGTTCAATTTATTAATTTTCTTATTTCTAGGCTGAAGAAGGTTTATTCTTAATTTTCACTTTAAGGTGGAAGTGTCACCTTTTGTATAATTCTAGTTTATGAAATATCTAATCTGTAGTGTGACTTTCTGAAGGAATTTACCCAGCAAACATTTACTAAGTAAATGGAAACAATTCTATCTTCCACAGGAGTGAAGAAACGAAACTAATATATTCTTAGCACATAAGTGAAGTTCTTATATATATAAGTATTCCAGTGGGTTCCTACGGACTTTTCATACATACCTTTGTAATTCTCACCAGGGTTCTGAATAAATATTATCTTCATTTTATAAACAGGAAAATTAAATTCAGAGAGATTAAATTATATCTGCAAAAGTACACAGCTACTAAATGGTGAGGTTGAGAATTACACCCCATCCTATGTGGTTCCAAAGTCTATTCTCTTTTTATGCCACCTGCAAATTGACAAAATGCCATTTTTCTCTATAAATCAACTTCTGACTAGCTTTGTTAATGTAAATCACATCGGCAGAGCCGACTCCCCCTACATGGGAGTGATAAAATTAAAAGCCTAATTCTTTCAAGATGCTGAGACCATCTTGTGGTGGGAAAATCCAACAGCTGTGTTTCTAGCATCTAAGGCTAGAAATGAAAAATCTGCTTGCTTATTTGACCTGGATATAGATAGAATCAATTCAGGTCACTTGTCATTGATTAATAAGTGCTGAAACAATGTTCTAAAAAGTCAGGGTATATAACCTTTTCATTCTGCATGTCTCAGGGATACTAGAGTACAATCACATCTTAATTAAGTTGGATGGACAAGTTAACCTTTGAGCTACATCCTGGCACATGAAAGAGAATAGCTTTGATAACTAATGGAACTGGGAAGAGAAAGAATTTTTAATGTAAAAAAGAACAGATGGATATTTTTAAAAAGCACATAAACACATCTTACACGAGGAGCAAAATCTTTAGACCATATAGAGTCTTGATAAATGAGAAACCATTAAATAAAAATATGAAGATGGCATAAAGTTGAAGAATGCTTTTGCCTGATCTCTGGCCCCTGATTGCTGAGATGGCTGCCATTTGCACTTAGGGGCATATTCACCCTGGCCTATTCATCCACACTCTCTTGGAGAACATTCAAGATATCAGAACGACACTTATGTAGGGAGATAGCACTGAAAATTAGGATAATCTTGACTTACAAGCGCCAGAGTTTGTAATGCTGTAATGTCCCCCAAAATGCTGAATAGTTAAGAAAGCCTAACCATTGTTCAGAAATAAAAAGGCAGCTGTCATCATGGTCTTTGAGCTAGATATTAAGGGCCAAAAAATATTGTGGTAAAATAAAATAAAATAAAGTAAAACACATCAGGTAATGTGCATAAGGACTGCTTTCAATAAAAGATGAATGCAAAACTAGTGTTGCATGGCATAGATTTCAATATTAATGTGGCAATTTAGAAACAGACATAGCTTTAATTATTGCTAAAACCATCGTAAACCTAAGGAAAACTTCCTTTTTCTTGCGATATTACTATTAAGATGATATATAATATGATACTATTTTTTTCTAATTTCTCTCATAAAATTCCTGTTTATCCGTATTATTTCATTTCATATTATATTCAGAAACAGACAAAATAATCTAAGATGATAGAAATCAGAACACTTGTCTCTGAGCAAAGCATAGGAGAGATTGAAAAAGGGCATGGGAGAACAGACTGGGGTGATGGAGATGTTTTAAATATAGGTTAACTTATTGAATACACTTTTGAATGCATTTATCAAAACTCATTTAACTGTAAAATTAAGATCTATGTGCAAATTAAATCTAAAAAAATTCTGGAAGGCGGGTCACAGTGGCTCAGCAGGCAAAAATGCTCGCCTGCCATGCCAGAGGACCAGGGTTCGATTCCCGGTGCCCACCCATGTAAAAAAAAGATTCAAAAAACTCTGAAAAGATAACATGCATTCTGAAATTTCACCCACCAAACTGCTCCTTTATACTTTCATGTCTTGTCATCTATTTCTAAAATAATATTATTTTGTAGTACTCATCCAAAGACAACCAAAGTTCTCATTAAAAATCTCATTAACCAGCAAAGAAGTCACCTCTTCTGAGAGTAGTTACTCCTTAATAAAATTGTTTTTCTCTCTTTTTTGATGATAAAATATTGGATGCTGAGGGCCTCCAGTGCAATCAAAACTTACTAACTGACATACAGTTCTTCCAGTTATAAAGGAGACAATATAAAGGAAACACCAGTTTCCTCATTGCAAGACATTTGCCATCTCTTTGTGGATTGAGATATGCTTTGGAAAACCAAACATCTCTTACACATATTTCCTAAATATAAAAAATTTCCTTTCTAAAAATGCTCACCTGTTTTTCAAAAAATTCAAAAAATAAATATTTTCAATTATTATCCCATTATATTGCATGTCATGGTCAAACAATTCTTCAATAAGAAGCCTTCAGTAAAAATTATGATGAAAAAATAATCTAAATTTTTATGGATACTTTCTAATAATATAATAGGACAAGAAAGAACATGCATTCAACTAAAATGTGTCTGTCCTCTGTGCCATCTACTACTTAGCACTGATATGGAGGTTGACAAATTGATTCTGTCAGAGCAGCGGATATTTCACAAGCACAAAATGTGACAAAATGGGTTGCACAGTTTAGTTAGCTTTTTTTTTAATCTTGCTTGTGTTGAACAAAATATCTGTGCATCACAAAAACCTTTCTTATGAAGGGAGAAAATTTTTTAAATTGCCCATCATTCAGTTAATTTGCAGTCTTTGGATAATTGCGATTCTTTCCACTGACTAAGTGACTTGAGAGAAAATACATCAGTGACAAAACGAAATCTCCCAGATTTCCAAATAGTTTTATTGCATCTCTGAATCCATGGCCTCAACATTCCATATTACATTATATTATTATACTCACCGTGTAAAATGTAGTAGACATCTTTGCTATCTCAGTCAACAAAGGATTTTAAAAAGCAACTTCAAGTTTAAAAATTTTCAGGAGAATTAGTCTACTCTTAGGATGCAGGTGGTACCCATTGAATAACCCTCTTTAAAAACAAAAACATTCCAAATTCCCAATTCTTATAAATTGCAGACCAAAAACCTTAACAAGAAAGTTAAATTTTTCAGCGAAATGCCTTAAGTAACTGTGTCAAGTTGTTCACTATTGAAAACTTCTGTTAAAGTTATGTAACCCCAAGGCAGATACAATCTTAACTTTTTGGCATATAGACTAAAGCTTACTGGACATAGAAATAGACAAATTAGGAAACATATTTGAGAAGATAAAAATTCCATCAGAGCAGGCAGTAAAATGCATGCAAGGGAGCCACTATTAAAGAGAGAACCACCCTAATGGCTACTGGCTGAGATAATGTTGTGCTGACACAGTAGAAATAGGACTGAGGAAGAAGAAATATTACTGAAACTCAAATACTGGGATATTCCTTTCGGGCATATGTTTTTAAAATAAAAAATATGAAGTGAATATTGATTTGTTTCTCTTTTCATGATTGAAATATGGTTTTCTGAATGGTATGCAACAAAATAAAGTTAAATCTCACATTATATTTGTTATGCAGTATGTCAGTTATGAAAGTATAGGTTTAAAAATAATATCCAAGATACAAATTTAAAATGGTCATGCTGACACTTTATTTTTCTTGCACTTATGAATCTGATCTCTGTCGTTTTTCAAGTTGAATTTAGAGAATGCAAAGCTAATGTTCTGTGTGTCTTAGATGTGTGTCTGGATAAGAAGGCTGTGAGAAATATAGTTTAGACCAGCAACATAGTGTTTCTGAACTGAACGTCACTATGTAATACAAGCTTTGTAAATACATATTTTAGATTAAGTTACCTAGACTGTAACTAATGCTTTTAGCATGGATTTCAAAGGTTTCATACTATTTTTAAAATAACACTGAGTTTAATCAATGTAGTCTTCTTGTTAACTATATGTTCTGCAATTTACTTTGCTATGAAAAAATGAAGACTTGAATAAAGTTTTTTCTCCAGTACATGCTCATATCCATTGATTAACAATTATTCTTTAAACATATTACACTATACACTGTTAGGCGTGGATCCTTTGATAATATATTTCAACTGTAAATCAGAGTCTTTTTTTTTGACTGTTATATTTTTAAAAAGTATAAATGCATTTGCTAAAGCTAGAAAGCCAATTTTTAAATTTTATGCACATACTATTTTTCTTAAAATGAAATGTCATATATAATATATAATCAAAGACCTGTTTGGGGGGACATACCAATATCCCCTCCTCTATCCCCCTCCCCAAAATAACTTTGTCTCTCCTTTAGTCCTCTACCTATTTCTCTAAAACTCTATTTACCAATTTTCTCAAAAAAGCATGAGATCAGAGGAAGCAAAGTACAAAAATATTACCCAAATTGATTTTTGTATTTCTCCTGATGATAAGTAGTTATCTGATGGCTGTTGAATGAAGTGTATTCATTAATTGAAAAAACTTTGTTCAGTTTGGCTACCCACTTCTAATTTTTATAAATTTTGAATGAGCATTATGCTGTTTTAACTTATTTGCTTCCAGAAATATTTGACACAAATATTTGACACAGTATAGAATGCCAAAGTTTCAAATTTTGTTTTTTGACTACATTTTCCCAGGATCATAGAAATGGTCAAGTAACTACATTTCTTTCTATAAGTAATTAAAATATACCTAGTGTGACTCTTTTAGTGTAATCAATTTGTAATAAATTTGGATTTGACCTGTTTCTGCATGTATGGAAGAATGTGTATATATATATATATGTATATATATATATATATATACGTATATATATATATGTATTTTTATCATGAACATGAAATGTACCCCAGATCATGGAGTAGTACTTGGCACATAGTAGGTACTCAATAACTAATTGAATAAATCCCTATTTTTCTTTAGGTCAAAATAGGAGGTGCTAGAACATGGAAGAGAAAGAATGGTCTAGGAGTTGGAAGATATGGTTTTCATCCTTTGTTCCCACTCAGGAAAGCTATTTGTTGTTTTCCCATATTATCACTTCTGGATTCTATATTACTTTTCTTAGTTGGATGCTCTCCCTTGCTTATTGCAACCGATCGTCACCCATCCTTCAATTTCTATTTAAAACCCACTTTACTTAATTTTGGGTTAAATCACTTCCCTTTCAGAACACTTACAGTATTTGTCAACTGACTTAATTTTACTTACTTTGTCATCTTATTATGTAATGGCCTATAGTACTCTGCAATTGCTTCACCTTTCCCCCTAACAATCCTTTAATCCAAAGGTTTTGAACTTGTAGCCTATAAGACTGAGTTTATCTCATAGATGAGTTTGATTTGATCACAAAATGAAGTTTTCATTAGTTGCAGATAATCATGTGAAATTGCCTGAATGAATGTACAGCTTTCTACTTTCTCTTGGAAAATCACAAGATCTGCTCGTACTGGGACTGTATTCTTGCTTGGCAATAATCAACTAAAGCTGAGTTGCTACTGCCCTTTTAGTTCAGGTTCATATTCCCATCAGGCCTTATCCAGTTTTTTATTTATGTGATCTGCATGCTACCTATGGGTATGTGAGATTTTTGACCCTACATGATATTGCCATATATCCCACTCTAACACACACACACACACACACACACACACACACACACACACACACACACACACACACACACATACACCTCTTCTAAAGTACTCTCTAAACTTATTCAGAGTTCCTAAAAAGAACTGAGGCTTTCGTCTATGTTTATTAGGTATTTCATATTCAAAATGTTTAAATTTTTTTAAAATTAGAATTTTCAAGTTCCCTTCCTGTTTCTATATTCCACAGAAGTAAAGTGGAATTCAATGAAAAGAGATTTAAATCCACTCCTTCTTTAATTACTGTCTTTACTACTGGCATGTTATGAAACTAGAAATTGGAAAGCCATTTTTGCTTCTCCTTTTTCCACATCTTTGTTTCCAACTATGTCCCAAATTTTGTCATATTTACCGGCAGAGAGAATAGTTAGGCTGGGAGGAGATGATGTGGTGGGCAAGGGGGCTCATTTTTTTTTCTCTTCGTTCTTATTGCTGAATTTGGTGAAAGGGTGCCCCTTTCTCTGTGCGGATATCTGTCCTCAAAGTTAACAGGGCCCCATTAGGAGACACTATTGAATTTTTGGCTTCAGATCCCAGAAAACAGAGTCAATTTACAGTCAACAGTGAAACAGTTGTTTGAATGTCTGAATTCACTTTCATGGAGTAAAATGGCACTTAGAAACATTCACAATGATCTAAGAATAGGTTGGTGAAATGTTTTGGCACCAGCATGTCTGGCATCCAGCCCTCAAGACAAGAAGCATATCAACCTATATCCTACTCGACTCTCTCTATTAGAAATACCGTATATGAGAGAAACAGGAAATCTGCTCAGCACTTTTAAAGCAATGTGGTGAGTTATAAATTAATGAGCGATTAGTATGGGGAGGGAATAACATCTGCAGAAGAGCGGATTTCATAAAGACAAAAGGGAAAAAGGTTTCCTTTAATAAAACATAACCTTTCTATATGCACAATCAATTCTCAATTAGTCATACCATAGAGAGTATCCACAAGACTGTCAAAACTGCCTCGCTTTACTCTCTTCCCCCCACTGCTTTCCTCTTACCCAAGATGCTCCTTGAATTAATATCTCTAACTATTTTCTTCAGTTCCCTTCTGTAATAAAAACAATCCAATTTACCTTTTATTTCTATAGAACTTCTACTGCAGGGTACAGCTTTTTCCCTCATACAGTTTTCTGACCCTTCTCTGTCTAAGCTTAGTGCTTACGCAATCAGAGTAGGTAAGAAGTCAGAGGAGAGAAGGAGCTGGAAGGAGAAATTATTTCCTTAGGAAGTTCTCCAATTTCTTTTTTCTTTTTCTTTAATCAGCACACAGCAATGAAGTCATCATTTTAAAAGTTCAAACAGACTGCAGGGATATCTGCTGGAGTGCTGTTAAAATTCAAGTCTATAACTAAGGATTGAATACCTACAATATGCAAAACCTTTTACTGGGTACTACGAGGGAGATAACTCCTTGCTTTTCAGGGGCTTGCAATCTAGTTGGGAGGAAAAGCAGAAGACAAACTTACAAGTAATGATAATATACATAAACATGGGTAGCACTAACAATTTATTGCCCACCTAAAGCAAGCTGCTGGCCCTCCGTAATTCCCTCATCAGACATTAACCAAACAATCACTACTTGTCAGATGCTGTGTAAAGCCCTGAGAATATCAAGATAGACAAGGTCTTCACAATCTATTAGGAAAGTGGTACAAAGAGACAAAAAAGTTCCACACATCAGGATTAAAATTATCATGTAGACATAGAAAACATGGCTCTATGAGTACCAAAGAGAAAGTTTCTATCTCCACCCAGGCTTGGGCAGCAGTGGCAAGGAAAGGCTTTACAGAGGAGAGATGGGTCTTGAAGGGCAAGAGGAAAAGGGTATTTAGCATTGGAATACCAGAATGGGCGAGGCTGAAGAGTGTGAGAAAAGAGTCTGCATTCTGAAGAAGTGGTTCTGGATGATGAAGAAGTCAGGAAATATTAGGAAATGAAAAGGGAAAAGATGAGATCCTGGAGAGCTTTGTATGTACACAGTGCTTGGTACTTAACAGGTGTTCATAGTGTGGGTGATTAAATGAGTCAATAAGAAGTTCTGCTTTTAACCTAAGGCTTTTAGATATTTATAGGGATTGAGATTAATGGTATAGAACTAGATAGGATATTCCTGCAGTAGTCCATGTATGACGATGTGAACCCAAAATGAGAGGACAGTAAAAAAAACTGGACTGGGGGTATTTCAAAAGCAAAATGGCATGACTTGTTGGATAACTAGATACGGAGAGGTAAGAGAGCACTCAGAATGAAGATGTCATCCAGGTTTGCAGTTTGGATAATTAAGTAGCTGGTAATTGCCTTTCATCTAAAAAAGAAATCCAGGAAATTCAGGATCAATCCCCCTTAGCTACCACACACTCATCAGAAAATCTGCAAATACTCTTTGGGGGTACACCTAATGCTTATTTAGGTAATTTTAAAATAAGCTTAATTATCTAGTTTACAAATCCAACCTAAACTAGACACTGACATTCTTGAGTAGGGAGCTTTTCAGAAAACCACAAGAAGTAATAGCTAATAGTATAATCAAAGCAAGAGACAAAAATCAACTTTGAAAATTTTAGAGAGAAAATTAAAGGCATGCTTAATGACTTTTAGCATTTCTCTATACACTAGAGTAAGGCTATGTCTGGCTTCCTTCCAAAATATGTGCGCAGTATACCCAGTTCCACTGACTGGTAACGTGTAGGGCACCACACTTAAAAGAACAGCATAGAATTATTGCACTAAAGGTAACTTTCCAGTGAAAAGCTTATTTCTGCTTATATATCATACAATAGGCTTGTATTAGTTGGGGTTCTCTAGAGAAACAGAATCAACAGGAAACACTCGCAAATATAAAATTTATAAAAGTGTCTCACGTAACCATGCGAACGCAGTGTCCAAAATCTGCAGGTCAGGCTGTGAAGCCAATAATTCTGATGGAAGGTTTGGACGAACTCCACAGGAGAGGCCCGCTGGCTGAAGCAGGAAGAGAGCCTGTCTCTTCTGAATCCTCCTTTAAAAGGCTTCCGGTGATTAGATTAAGCATCACTCATTGCAGAAGACACTCCCCTTGGCTGATTACAAATGGAATCAACTGTGGATGCAACTGATGTAATCATGATTTAATTCCATGAAATGTCCTCATTGCATCAGACAGGCCAGCATTTGTCCAACCAGACAAACAGGTACCACCACTTGGCCAAGTTGATACCTGAACCTGACCATGACAGTCCACCCCTTGTCAACTTGGCAGCTATACATATCACCTTAAACCATATCTATTTTCTAAATAAAAAAAAGAACCTCAGTTGAAAGTTAGCTACCTTTCCTCTGAAGAACTAACAAAACAAATCCCCTTTTACTAAAAGCCAATCCATCTCTGGTGTGTTGCATTCCAGAAGCTAGCAATCTACCACAAAGTTGAGCTAACTTCTAAAGATTGCATAATGATTTGTAATACATCCATTCCTCAAAAGTTGATCTCTGAGTTGGAGTCCTTTGTGGCAGGTGTCAGACTACTCTGTGTTGGTTCAATTACAAAGTCAGTTTTATTGAACCAGAGGCATGCAATGGGGAAGACTATAAGAAATGATTAAGAAGTGAGTTTTTATTTTAATATTTATATAAGTTGTGGTTAAGAGGTTTTACAGCTCATTTCCAATATCCTTTAATTCATTTAAGATAATTTACCAGACATTGTGCTAGATATTGGAGATAAAAACATGAATGATACATAGACCCTTCCATTAAGGAGACTTCAGAATCATGGAGGAGAAAGATGATTAAACAAATACTTACAATGCAATAAGGTAAGTGCAATAATATGTCTGAAATGATAGTACTGCAGAGGAAGTGCATCTAACAATGTTATTTAGGGAATGGGTGAGGGATATCTGAGGAGAGTTTTTAAGGATGAGTGAGGAATGATGCAAAGACATTCCAGGTAGAATAGAGAGCATGAGGGAAGACATGGAGAACTAGACATTTTTCTCAGTACCAAAAATAGTTCTGATTCTTTCTTCTGTGCATCTGACCACTGCTCATATATATGACAGCTCCCTGTTTCTCTGGGTTGCTAGTCACCTGTGCCTTCCTCTAGCAAATGAACAGTAGCTCATGAAACACTTTGTGTTTCAATCTCATCCCTTGCTTCACCTTGCTGGTTTTATTAATTTTATTAATCTACCTGTGTCCCGGTTGCCTCACTTTCTCAACAGTTTTTAAAAAATCATTTTCAATGCTTTTTAATTAAAGGACATTAAGTCCTTCGGCATAAGGCAGGATATAATTAAATATTTTTTATTTATTTATAGGGGTGTGGAGGTCATAAGAGCAGTAACAGCATTTACAACAAAGGCAAATAATCCTAAATACTTGGAATAACACTGAGAGTATCAGTGTGTATTTAATATTTGTGATGATCACCCCGAGTCATTAAGAAAGTTTTGAACTTTCTATACCCTCCATAATAAAACATGCTACTTTTGAATACTCATAATTTTAAATGATTATTTTGTAAACATGAGTGAATAAACTTATAAACCTTTAGTAAAGAGAAAACTTGCTCAGTTAGAATTTTTATTCCCTGAAGGCAATAAGCAGAAGCTTTCATGCATTTGACTTATAAATAGCTTTATTTAATAAATATAGCTATGGGCTCTGTTATATTCATTTTAAGAAGAAACATCACCTTTCTGTAGTTGAATGAGTTTAGACTGACTATATATCCACATGTAAATTTTAAATAGCTGTCCAGGGAACCCTATGTAGTTGCTTGATAAGTCTTATTCAAGCTTGAACAAACAATTATTCTACCAGTATGAATACACTTTTGAGGAAAATACATAGAAAAACAGCAGGAAAGGAAGCTCTGCATCTAATATGACATGGAAAGGGTTCAGTTTTAGTGAATAACTTTAAAGTATTAATTTGCATTTTCTCAGTGGCTTTTTGTAACTGTTCAAGCCATTTGATTTATGCTTTTATACTCATGTGTACCATTTCCACATTGCCTTTTTATATTTTTAACTTATCATCTGTAATAAATCTTTTCTTTCAAAAATGAGACCTTCGGTAAATGCTCATTGTACACACAGCCAAGCTTATGAATTAACATATTACTTTAAATATCTCAAAAGACAGAGGTTTTCCTTGACCTCTTCCAGCAATTCAAGAGTTTGTCTTTTCTTGATAAATCATTCATTCAACAAATTTTAATGAGCAGCAACTGTATGCCAGGACTGTTTTATGAGCTAGCAGCAGTGAACAATGAAGATGAGTGTATTCAGAGTATCTATTTCTAACTGAATATCACTGGTGATTACTTCCCTTATCTTATTCATACCCACAGTGACAATTGCACAAAATTATCTAAGAAATAATCTATTATTTGCCTCTTTTGGTGGCAAATGCAAGAAACCAAACAATTCTAAGCAGAAAAGATAATCTATTGGCTTATAGTACTAGGAAGTGAACAGGTACATATGGCTTCAACATATGGCATGGCTGGATACAGGTATCGAAATATGTCATCAGAATACTGTCTCTCCCTACCTCTCAGTGTGCTTTCCTCTATGTGAGCTTCATTTTCAGGCACGCTTTGCCCACATGGGGGCAGAGATAGTGGCTACAACTTCCAAGCTTACAATTTTCTACCAGTTTAGCATCCATAGTAAAAGGAAGATCTTTTTCCCCAACAGATTAAAACAAAATCCTCATGTGGGCTTTCATAATCGACCTTAAGTCAAATGCTTATTCCATCCTTGTGACCATGTGACCAGAGTGATTCTATTTGTCTGTGCCTGGATCATCTCCCTACTTCTTTATTTAATCCAGGAATGGCATTAATCTTACCTTATCCACATGGACTGCACATGGGAAGGGGTGTTCTCCGAAAGCAAATATGATGCTATTACAAAATGAAGGAAGATAGATGCTGGTCTGGCAGAAACAGCTGATCCCCACTATATTGCACATTATTATCATTAATAATAATTGTAGTGACAGCTATCATCTATTCATAACTATGTTCTGCTATGCACTTATGATGTCTTGTAAACTGTAAAGTACTTAAAATTAGTCAGTTTTAAGTGCTTTGGGTATCTTACTTTATTTAACCAACACATTTCTAAGTAGATATTATTATTATTATCCCTAATTTATAAATGAGGAAACTCAGACTTAGTTTTAAGTGACATGAATGAGGTCACAGAGGTACTAAGAGGTAAAGCCAGAGTTTGCAACCAAGCCTTTTTTATTTCAAATTCAGTCTTAGTCACTGCATGACATTGTTTTTAACTCTTTCTCCACTGCAATACTCCTTTCCATTAAAACTACAATATATTGAGACAGAACCTTAATCTATTACAAGAAAATGGAACAGAATTGGGAATTAATCAAAGAATGAACATTCAACAAACATAACATTGAACAGCAAATAGCTGAGGAAGGAAATTCATTGACACTGAAACTTCACTGTTCTTGAAAACAATGCTACTTATATTTCAAGGTTAATAGAAAAGCAAGATAATGAAAAATATTGTGAACTTAAAATAGTAAAGTTTTTATATATAGCATGTATTTAGGTATTACCCGCTAGTGCTTTGCACCAACAAATAGGTTCACAATAAATGTATTTTGAGTGATTATGAATGAGACAGTGAATAACTGAATGAATAGAAGGGTTATCTTCAAGATTATAAACAGGTACATCCCAGAAGAGGCATCTAGTATCCCAGGTTATCCTTCAGAAGCCTTTGTGTTCCACAAACCTAACAGAAACATGACATTATACTTGGGAAAATAGAGTACTTCAATTCTACTATGACCATGTTTCTAAAGATGGGTGTACTCAAATTCAGTTCTAACGTGGGGTGCCAGTGATTTATCTCTGCCCATTTGAGAGATTTAATTCCAAGACACTGCTGGAGAATCCTGTGGCCTGGAACAAAATCTGGCAGGATATGGGCAAAGTAGTTGTTGAAGAATCCCAGGGAAACAGGGAGTAGGGTTTGGTAAGGTAGGAAAAGGCAGTTCTACCCAGGCCATCGTTTGACTATGGTGGATATACCTTGCACATCCTTTTATTGCTGGGCCAGTTTCCAGAACAGCCCATCTTCTCTTCCTCTGAGCCTATGATCTTGCTTCCTTGATACCATTTCATTGAACATCAACTATTGCTATAGATTTTTTGTTTCTTTCCTCCATACTCCACTGTGATCAGAATCCCTCTTAAGAGCTTCTTCCTTAGCCTATTTCTAAGGTTACATGCAGTCCTGGCTCCTTCGATGACTCTTGAGCAAGTTGGTTAACCTCTCACTGCCTCAGCTTCCTCATCTGTATAGTGGTAAAATATTAGGACCTACGGATAACCTGAAGATAATGTTAAATGAAATAATAAATACATAGAACTTAACATTGCACTTGGCAAGTTAAAACTATTCAAGCATATAAGAACTATTTGTACAGTTATTGCGACTAAATTCTATTAATTGCATAGTTTTATTAATTCTAATAGTTACAATAATACTGTCACTGCTACCACTATTAATATGGTTGTTGTTTTAGAAGTTGATGGAACTAACAGAAAGCAGGAAACCGACCTGACCTGTTGAAAGTGACCTAACCTTTTGTAGCTGATTGAACTTCACCCACCCTGGCAAACTAGAGAGCCCCACCTGTCTATTCCAAACAATTTTTGAAACACACCAAACGTTTAACCACAGACATCTTAACCACAAAGACATTGTTCTTTTGTTGATTTCAGCAAGCCCTATTCTATAAATATGCCACTCTCCCTCCCCTTAGCGTGGTATTTGTTCAGTCAGTCCTCCAGGTTTGACGGCTCCTCTGGCCGTCCCTCTCAAGCTCTGATAAAGCTTTCCTTGTTCCCTTGAGGTCTGTCCGTTCCTTCTTTTCGAGCATTCTCCTCTACACTCCTTCAGAAGTCATGTGGAATAACAAATTCAAAACGTTTTAAATCCTTTTTGGGAACTCTAAATGTATCTATGTGAGGAGGTGTTGTAGCTGAAAACTGGCTTAAAGAAGGTGACATAAAATCTGGATTACAGCTTCTACCAAAATGCCTCTACTTTTGTATTCCAAAGAAGGAGTAACATTGAGGGATAATATGAGTCTTGGGCCAACAGCTGGGGAAAAGGAAGAAAAAATAAGTAGAATAGAGAGATTTCAAGTGTGGGAAACACATAAGAAGAAAAGTTCCTGTGACCCAAGAATATGGATGGGGTATCTCAGCTATTATTTGGGATGACTATTCTGTGTTATGTACAGAGCACATCCAAATTGGTAAATCTGTGGCAAATATTCATGGCACTATTGTTTATAGCATTTGGGAAACAATAAACAGTGCCTAGAAAGCAGTAAACATATAGAAAACCTCTACTTCAAAGACACGGGTCTATCAAACTTCATTTGGTAATGAGAGGTGTGGTAATGTGTCATAACAGACAAGTTTGGGTTCAATATGGTAGTACATGAATTCATCACTTGGAGAAAGAGGAGAAAAAAGATCCATTTGATGAAAGTAGTAAACGGCCTTTAAGGAACACAGCGTTGCCGCCATTTTCTAGGGGAGTTTTTTCCTCTATTTCTCATTAGTTTCAACTCATTAAAGTTTTCTGATAAATGTAAATCGGTTTGATTAACCTAATAAAGAGAAAACATCAGCCAATTATCAACCTTCACCTGACATTGGCATAAAGTTATTACAATGTACGGTTCCTGGGCTTTGTTGGTCGAAGTGGGGCAAGGGATAGCTAGTAAAATGAGCAGGGTTGCAGTGCCACAGATTAATTAAGCAGCTCTCAGGAATGATATTGAAGGGCAACTGATTAATTGAATACTGAAGTCATCTAATCAATTAGCAAACATAATAAATGTGTTTCTTCAAAGATAAATTAAGCCTTGGTTAGCATATTCATTTATACAGTTAACTGTTTATGTCCTTGTTAAGCCTTGCTTAGCTGGCAATAGCACACGTTATGGATTCTCTTTCACATCATTCTAAAAATGCCTGGAGAACTTGCCTGACTTCCCTCATGATTTGAGCAGTTTATTCACTAAATATGCAAACTATTATTCACAAAAAGGGTGAAAAAGTTCGCTGAATCAATGAATTGCTACCCTGTGCAACCTGCAGTCAAACTGAGCACACTGTAGCACAGACGGTAAATCACCAGCAACATATTTTATGCTGAATTGAGGGTTTAATAATAAAGAGAGAACATACAGTGATGAAAACGTTAATGCCAAAGATCCATTTAGCAATCCATATATGAAAATACGTCCTTTGTGGGTGAAAACGTATCTGTTTGTTTTTCCTTTTTCATATGAGCCTATGGAGAAGACTGCCATCTTACAACTATAAAATTTTGATAAAATAAAGGATGGACCTGAAATCTGGGGGATATAAATTTGGATAGTTTAAGGAAGCTCATTTACACTCAATCTATCTTCTCTTCTGACTAAACCCAAGCCCTCCACACCGCCCCCAGCCCCCAGTTTTGACACCCTGCCCGGATCCAGTCGCCACAGCTGTGCGGCTCAGTGAATAGTAAGAGTCTGGGCCTTGTAGTTTTAGATGCTCATCATCAAAGAGGGCCCTGTCACCCTCTGGTCCAGGAGACGAATTCCCTGCCAGCCTAGAGGAGCACAGCTTCATGGGGGAAGGGCAGGAAATCCTAGAGATAAGAAACACTTCCTTGTCAGTACCTCTGCCCCGACAGCTCCAAGGACTGATGTAAGGTTTCGACTAGATTCCTGTTAGTAACCATCTTATGGAAACTAGAAGAAACTCCTCCTAAGGGTGAGCTCTTCAGGAGAGAGGTCTTGTTTATGCCTCTGCAGCCATAGAAGTCATGTGGACACTCTGATGGAACTATGGCTATGCATCTAAGTTGGAATCGGCAGAAAAGGCAGTATCACCTGCAGAGGCAAGATGTTGCAGAGCCAGCTGCTGGCTGAAAAGGGATATAGGAGATAACTGGATTATTAATTTTTTTAATGGAGAGTAAAAAATGCAAGTGACATTTTTCTTTTAACTTAAAAGAATTTCATCAAATCAGTCACTAACTGATGAATGATCTCACATTACATGTTATTTTACATGTTACTTCTTTCTGTATGTAAGACATCTTTAGGGTTTTATAAATTTAGAAACGTGGTAGTATTTATGTTTATATTAAAATTTAATTAAATTGATCAGAAAAAGTAGAACTCTAAATTGGAGCCTAAAGGCTTTTAGAACTTTTACTGAAATAATTACAATTTAGCTTCAGATGACCTTTAAATAAACAATCTCTTCCCTAAAACACATGTGTCCCATGCCATCAGAATTCCACAATTACAACAGCTGCTTTTCTTTGGTGTCTATTTATCAAAGGTTCATGTTAAACACATTCATTTGAAAAAAATGATATTTTGGAAACAGCCAAAATGTCCATCAACAGATGAGTGGCTAAACAAACTGTGGTATATACATACAATGGAATATTATGCAGCTTTAAGACAGAATAAATTTATGAAGTATGTAACAACATGGATGGACCTTGAGAACATTATGCTGAGTGAGACTAGCCAAAAACTAAAGGACAAATACTGTATGGTCTCATTGATATGAACTGACATTAGTGAATAAACTTGGAATATTTTGTTCATAACAGAGACCATGAGGAGATAGAAATAGGGTAAGATATTGGGTAATTGGAGATGGAGAGATACAGACTGTGCAACAGGACTGGATACAAAAACTCAGAAATGGACAGCACAATACTACCTAACTGTAATACAATTATGTTAAAACACTGAATGAAGTCGCATGTGAGAATGATAGAGGGAGGAGGGCTGGGGACATAAATGAAATCAGAAAGAAAGATAGATGTTAAAGATTGAGATGGTATAATCTAGGAATGCCTAGAGTGTATAATAATAGTGAAATGTACAAGGTACAATTTTAAAAATGTTTTTGCATGAGGAAGAACAAAGGAATGTCATTATTGCAGGGTACTGAAAATAGATGGTAATTAATATTTTAAAATGTCACCTTCTGTATGAGACTAAAGCAAAAAATGTTTATTAGTTACAAAATTTATATTTCGACTAGTGCATTTCCTAATATAACTTATGTAGATAGTTTGATTGAATGCCATAAGTACTTGGAATCTCAGGTAGGACATGAGATTTTGCTGGTTTGTCCAGAGTGATGCCCTGATGAATCCCAGAGTGATTTGATCAGTGAGTGGAAAAGTATCTGCAAAGCCCCCTTCGGGGAGTGGTGAGAACGGGGAGAAATTCAACTTCCCAAGCTGAATTCTTGATATTCTCACAAGCAGTGTGGACAACCAAAGCTATAGGCTGAGCCCCCAGTCTTGGGGTTTGTTCATATGAAACTTAACCCCGCAAAGGATAGGTCAAGTCTACTTAAAATTTAGGCCTAAGAGTCACCCCCAAGAGAGCCTCTTTTGTTGCTCAGATGTGGCCTCTCTCTCCAGCCAACACGACGAGCAGTCTCACCACCCTCCCCCTCTCTACATGGGACATGACTCCCAGGGGTGTGGACCTTCTTGGCAACGTGGGACAGAGATCTTGGAATGAACAGAGACTCAGCATCAAGGGATTGAGAAAAACCCTAGAATGAGCTGAGACTTAGCATCAAGGGATTGAGAAAACCTTCTTGACCAAAAGGGGGCAGAGGAAAATGAGGAAAAAAAAAATGTAGAAACCTATATGAAACAAATTGTATACAGGAATACCAAATATCTTCTTCTTCATATTTGTTGCTTATTCCTTAGAATATTATAAACAGAAAATTAAGCACATCATTTCATTCTCTTCTTTTATTTTTTTAATTTATTTATTTTGGTAAAAATATCCTGAAGGAAGGCTGAGTTCCTTTCCATTGCCAAACACCTGCATTTATTTATTTATTTTTTGCATGGGCATGTACTGGGAATTGAACCTGAGTCTCTGGCATGGCAGGCGAGAACTCTGCCACTGTGCCACCGTTGCTTCCCAATAACAATTTCTTTTTTTTTTTTTGGCATGGTCAGGTACCGAGAATTGAACTCAGCTCTCTGGCAAGGCAGGCGAGAACTCTGTCTGCTGAGCCACCATGGCCCGAAACACCAGCATTTTTTGATAACAAAAGGAAAACACTTGTCAAAAACTTGCTAGATTTTTCAGAATTATATTATAATAACTATAAATATATTTCCCTTTTAATAAGACAGGTGATGATTTACTTAAAAAAACACAACCTCCTTATTATTCTGATATCCACCCCTGCATATATATATATATATATATATATATATATATATATTTATTTTTTTTTTCTTGCACGGGTAGGCATCAGGAATTGAACCCGGTCGCTGGCATGACAGGCGAGAACTCTGCCTGCTGAGCCCCTGTGGCCTGCCCCTTGCATTTTTATATGTTGCTCTCTTAGCTAACCCTTTCAAATTTTGATGATAAAATCATCTGTTCATATATTAATTGGACCAACATTTACTTATCTGAAAATTCAGAAATTGTGTGGCAGAACGACTTGATTTATGTTTAATTTGTTGTTACTCTTTGAGCTCATTATAAATATTATTATTACCTAATAGACTAAGATAGATGAAGTCACTAAAATAATTTTTTTTTCACATATCATATATCAACTAAACTGTTGGTTTTCTCCTTGATGTGTCTGGAATGTTTGCGCCATTGAAAAACATAAATAGTAGATCTATTCTGGGGACACTTTCAATATTCTCAAAAGACAGGTCACTTACTGCTCATATTTCTTGACAACATTGGTTCTTGTCATTATTATAATATAAACCAGCATTATTGATTGCTTACTTGATTATTTATCTTTTTTTAAAAAGAGATAAAGGAGTAAGAAGATAAAAAGAGCATGAATACTTTGTAAAGGAATATATCAACTAAAATAATATTACTAGGCATTTTGTTGCTAATTGTGCATTGGAGGGTACTGATTTAGGTATTCCTGTCATTTTTTTTCCTGGTATTTGTAATGCTTTTTATTTTCATCTAGGGGAAAATGTATAGATGTACTTTAATTTTATGTCATTCTTGGTCAATATATTTGCTTATTTATATAAAAAATTGCAATAACATTATGAAGAGAAACACACCCACCTCTATTTTGAATGCTGGCTAAAGAGTTTAAAAGTAAAATAGAGGATTTTTTGCTCTATGATGGGTATATACTATTTTTCCTAGTTGATTTTTTTAAAAGGCCCTTTAAGACCCTCGAGGTGGTTTAGTTTTATTTGATATGTATCACATTAGTACAGCATTGAGTGCTACAAAACCACTTCAAATTCTCTTTATCATATCAGAAACATTATTAGAAATTCAGTCTATGTTTTGGGCATTGTGATAGCAGTCCTCCAAAACTGGTGTGGGTTGAATGAAAGTAGGTATAAAAGAAATATTTGAGTTACCTCTTTAATACTGTGAAGTAAGAGAGTTTTGAATTTAGTTTAGAAAAAGAAAAGTATAAAACTGACCTGATTTGAAATTATGCATGTCAGCAAGTTTATGTCCCTATTTGAAACTAGTCGATGCCGATTTTAAATAGCAAAAAAATTTAGTTCTGCATTTGAGCAGTGTATAAGATAGAAGCCTACATGTGTAAGTTTTATTATAAGTTCAAAAGAAACAATTTAAAATTAGATAGGTTTTAAACAATTTTTTTTCTAATTTAAGAAATCTATTATTTTAGAAAACCCACAGCTATGTTTTTTATTAATGACTCTGGTGTATACCTACAATTTATTGCTCAATGACTTTTAGATAGCTATGGTGCAATTCAGTGGTTCTCAACATTTTTCAGTGTTTAGAAAGATTACTTGAACAATGTACTCCAATCAGAAACAGCACTTGCACAGTTTAATTCTCAACACAGTTGAGGAATGAAGGAGGAAGCTTATCAGGATGTGGAGGACATGGGGGAAGGTAGGAATGCAGTTTGAAAGAATACCTCTAGGCATCGTGAGGTACAGCCCTGGAAGATATGTATTGTTCTCATACAGAATGGATGATTAAACAGATAATATGTTCTCATGTTCCAAATAATATATATAAGTTTTATAGTATACTTCATATTTTAGAAATAGTGTACTAAAATCATGAATAAGAACAAAAAAAATTAACTTGAAAGAAGTACTTTTTTTAAACAATAAAACTTCTACCTCATGTAATAGTAAGTTTTGATATTTTAAAGGTTTCTTCCAACCTCAGAACTTGACATTTACTAATTTTCAGAAGTCACTCTTTTTAAAAAACTTTAACTTTTCCCCCCTTCCAATATTTGACATTTTTCTCACTTATCCTAAGGAAACAAGTGAAAAGGTATTTCACTACTCATTTACAATAGAAGAAATAAATTTAAAAAGTTATTTGGTCAAAATCCTGCAATGCTTTGGTATACTTTGAAAACATTTAAGTTTGTTCTAATTAAGCCCCGTAATGTCTCAGATGTAACATGGGCCTAAATGTATACTCAGGCCTCAAACCCTAGAGTGAAATAAAGGAGAATAAAGGTCCCCGTAGATTGGTTCTGGTCACATTCTAACTCAATTTAATAAAAATTCATTCAGTCTCAGTTCCACCCATATCTACTCTCTTCCTGATACATTAACAAGTATAGAGAAAATAAGAGAAAATACATTGGTGAGTAATATCCTTTACTTTTTAAAGCTGATAATGAAAAAGCTACACCAATAGTAAATAAAGAAAATCTAAGTTTAACTATAAAGTATTGAAACTGAATATAGTTTCTAGATGCCATTCTAAAGGAACAATAGCAAAAATCTGTGTGCTGCTGCAATATCCTTGGAATGAATATATATAGATATATATTGGAATGAATATATATATATATATATATATATATATATATATATATATATATATATATATATTGCCATTCAGCATGACTCCTTGGAAGGATACACCATTCATTCCTATATTTAAGTAGAGTTAGGCTTCTTTAAATATAAATCTTGATAACTTAGTCGTATCTTGATATTGAGTGGAAATGCTAAGGTCTTTTTAAGTGAAAGTTAGAATTTAAAGAAGATTGAAGTTCATTACAAGGGAAAAAATGTTTTACAAAAGCTTTAACAATGTGTGGAAAACAGACATTTGAAGGTGAGCTGCGAAGGAGCTGGAATACTATTTCAAGTATTGATCACAGGATTTACAAGAGGCGACTTGGGAAGGATGTACCTTTAAATATAATTCACACATTATTACTGATGAATTACAGCTCCATATGTCTTCTACTTAAAATCTGTGAAGCTTTTTTCTTTCAATTGATTAAAGGCAAAGGAAGTTTGACAAGGGAACTAATGGGCTCTACATAATGAATAAGGTGGCATTGTTCTCATCTAGTCAAGCTTCCCTTTTATAAAAATGGTAGCAGAAGTCTGATTCAATGCACTGTGATCGACTCCACATCACGTACTTGGGCCATGGTACCTACTACACTATTGAGACCATTACGTTACCATAATTAAACTAAATATATTAACATGAAAAAACAGAATCAACCTGCTTCTGGGCTAAAAAAAAGTAAATACAAAAGAAAAGTAAAATATTTAGAATTTACAGATTACCTTTTATTCTTATTTGATCACAAAATGTCAAGCACCCATGGCCAATACTCAGATGATATTTGGGACTCCATATAACACAAAGATTTTGGCTAATACACAGAACCAAGTCATTAAATCAAGTTTTTTACTTTTCATTAGCAAATTTATCACCAACTTATAACTGTTCTTGACAGGAGCCTAGGGTCTAACACATGGAAAGACTCTGGGTAAAAATTAAAATGAGGGAAAATGTATTTTTGGTACTTTCTTGCTGTCCTGCATTCTTGTTCTTCTTCCTGCCTGGCTTCTACATACTAGTTCTGTTCCCCCATGCAGCCCCACCAAGACTCAAATGGCCCTCACTCCCAAAGAACTCTCACTCCTTTCACAACAGCTTGAAAAATGAATCTGGAGTCAGAAGATCTGTGATAAGCTAAAAAGAAAAGCAATAAATCAATTAATCGAATCAGGTTATCTGATGGAGGTAGTTTATGTAGAAGTGTGAATCAACTTAAATCTTTTGTCTGATTTACTTTTACAAAAGGGATTAGGTGGTGGTAAGCAAGGAGCTCTTTGCTAACTTCTTTCATAGGGCATGTCAGAGAGAAGAGATCAGCAACTTTCAACCCTTTAAAGACTACCAGGCATTGCACCATTTTCTCCTTTTTTTCACTGAAAGTTTCCTGTTTGCTGATCTCTGAGCTCAGTACTGAGGCTATGGACTTAAAGCAGACTTTTCAGTCCCTGCCCTTGAGAGGTTATAACTTGGAGATGTTTACTCCTATTATCCAGCCTCCCATTTGACACACTAAACACAACTACAGAAATTATGTAAACTAAAACAAATCTGGCCCGATCTCTACAGATCCTCTGTGCTACTCCAGTCAGGGCAGTAGCTAATCAATAGTTTTACTTTTTAACTTTAGAATGTTCAATAAATGGTTTATTTATTTAAACCAGTTCAGATGCAATCTTCTCTCATTTGAAGCTTTCCCTTCCTCTTTCATCTCCTTTTGACTTTCAGGCCTGCAAATTGATGCAGGTGCTATTCCTCTGTGCATCCACAAACTCAAATTTCTGAATTTGTTTTTTTCCTTATCATTTCAAAAGTTTGAAATATCATAAATTTTAAATGAAAAGAATATAATAGTTTCTCTCATTCAGTGTGCTGATTTGAAGCTGTGGTGGACTCCAGAAAAGTCATGTCCTTTAATCCTCATTCAATATTGCTGGGTGGGAGCTTTTTGATTGTTCCCATGGAGCTGTGACCCACCCAATTGTGTGGCAACTTTTGATTAGATGGCCTCCATGGAATTGTGACTCCACCTATTCCGTATGAGTCTTGATTAGTTTACTGGACTCCTTTAAAAGAGGGAGCATTTTGGAGAGAATGACAGAGCCACGAGACCCAAGAGAGGCATGGGAACAAGAGCTCACGCAGCCAGAGATCTTTGGAGATGAAGAAAGAAAACATCCCCAGGGGAACTTCATGAAACAAGAGCCTGGAGAGAAAGCTAGCAGACATTGCTATGTTCACCATGTGCCTTTCCAGCTGAGAGAGAAACCCTGAACTTCATCAGCCTTCATGAACCAAGATATCTTTCCCTGATGCCTTAATTTGAAATTTTTATAGACTTCTTTTAATTAGGCCATTTTCATGGCTTCAGAACTGTAAACTTGTAACTTAATAAATTCCCCCTTTTAAAAACCATTCCATTTCTGGTATATTGCATTCCAGCAGCTAGCAATCTGGAACACATGAGGTTTTGATCTTCTAAAGCTATACAGGAATGGGCTGTCACCTTATAAGTATCAGTGTGATAGAATGAGAGTTTTTATTAAATATGGATTTTCATATTGTTCTAGTTTGCTAGCTGCCAGAATGCAACACACCAGAGACAGACTGGCTTTTAATAAAAGGGGATTTATCTCATTAGTTCTTCATAGGAAAGGTAGCTAATTTTCAACTGAGGTTCTTTCTTATGCCACAAGGCACAGGTTGATCTCTGCTGGCCTTCTCTCCAGGCCTCTGGGTTCCAACAACTTTGCCTGGGGTGATCCCTTTCTGCATCTCCAAAGGCCTAGGCTGAGCTGTGAGTGCTGAGATGAGGTATGCTGAGCTTCTTGGGCTGTGCTACATTGACCTCTCTCATTTAAGCACCAGCCAATTAAATCAAACATCATTCATTACAGCAGGCATGCCTCATAGCTGATTGCAGATATAATGAGCAACAGATAAAGTTCATGTACCATTGGCTTGTGTCCACAGCAACAGAACTAGGCACCTTCACCTGGCCAAGTTGACACTTGAACCTAACTAGCACACATATGAACTAGATATGTAATGAAGTAAGAAAAGAAAACTAGTATGCTGTATGCGTTAGCTAAATCCTGCCAGAGTGCAATATACCAGAATGAAATGGCTTTTAAATAGGGAATTTAATAAAGTTACAAGTTTACAATTCTAAGGTCATAAAAATGTCTAAACTAAGGCATTCAGTAAAAGGTATTTTTGACTCAAGAAAGGCTGATGGACATAGAACACCTCTGTCATCTGGGGAAGAAAGTGTCTGGTATCTGCTGGTCCTTTGGATTTTGGTTTCAAACAGCTTCCCCAGGGGCATTTTCTTTCTGCATCCCCAAATGTCTCTGTTGGCTCTGAAGCTTTTTCCAAGATGGTTCATTCTCTTAAATGACTCCAGTAAGTCACTTCACCTTGATTGGGCAGAGACACATCTCCATGGAAACCACCTAACCAAAAGGTCTCACCCACACACACATCTCCATGGAAACCACTTAACCAAAAGGTCCCACCCACAATTGGGTGGACCATATCTCTATGGAAACAACAATATTGAAACAGGATTAGAGAACATGGCTTTTGGGGGACAAACAACAGTTTCAAACCAGCACCATATGCACATTCCAGAAACACAGAGCATAACATAAGGATTTGAAACAAAGCTACAAAAATGTTGAAATAAAATAATTTTCTTTTTAGAATATAGAATAGTGTCACATAAAAACTTATTTTTAGAATTTTTCAAGAAAATATTTCAATTTTAAATGTTAAATCTTAAAAATGGAATGTATTTTCATTTACTTATATTTTCCATCATTTTTCAAAAAAAAATGAGAAAAACCAGATGTTATGTAACTCAAAAGAGTTTTTATTAAATTATTTATGTTATTTTCAGCATCATCTACTTATGGAAAGCTTAAATTTACATTACGCTTCTCAGTTAACTTTTGAAAACAGTAATTACTGGCATGTGCTTTTCTTATGAGGAGTTGACAGAGCAGAGAACAGAAAAGAAAATGAATAGAGTGGACTAT